>NC_086317.1:106644892-106944892 GCF_036172605.1 Pelobates fuscus | reverse complement strand
ACTAATATAATAATTTTACAACCACTACATTCATACCTACAGTACAGTGTACCAAAAAATATGAAGAAATTATGTATAGACTCCAAAATACTATCCCTACATTTTTTAAAATATGGTGACCATGAAATGATCTGTATTCTCAAACAGTAGGAGGACAATCAACGTGCAAACAAAGACCCCCACCGTCACTGCTTTTTTTTTCTCTTCTTTTTTTACAATGCAAATTGTATGTAGGAAGTCACATGAGTACTGATTAAAGATGGTTCTGTGACTATTGCTATTCTTTTATTGTATGATTGTATACTGGATGAAATGTATTTCCTTTTATACCAATAAAAACTACATATTAATAAAGAAGCATTTTTGAAGAATGCAAAAATAGAGCAGCAGAAATAATAATCTTGGTTTTACCCTTCTGGAAATTTCATCCCACATTGAGAGATCGGGTACTTTTCAGACGGGAAAGCAAAGAAAATGAAGTACGCAAAATGTTCTATGGAAAGAAAGAATGAATACCATTTAAAGCCCGTACAACTTGCAGAACTTGTATTCCTTCTTTAAAAACATGGTCCTGTTACTGAAGGGAGAAGCACCAGATAGAGGACACATGCATTTCCGTCCAGTATAGCATCTTCCACGCACCTGTCTCTGCAGTTGAGCCAAAAGAATGAAAAAAATCTCCACTCAGTGAACAGCAAACCCTTTTCAAGGTTGAAAATGTATCTCAGCATCGCAAATTCAAAATCAAGGTTCTTCTGTGCACAGTTTTCAGTTGACATTGTTTGATATCCACAGTATTTTGTTTATTTGTTGAACAAAAGATCAAAAGGTCAAACAATAAAGACACATTTCCACAGCCTTCTTTGCTCGTATTTACCAAGGGTGCCAATATTAGTGGAGGGCACCGTACAAAAGTGCTTTGGCTTATGTGCTATTAGGAGCTTTAGTTTGGTTTGATTCTTTCTGAGTATATGTGATTCATAGGGCTTTGAATGTATATATGTTATAGCTATTAATTTGATGATTCATAATTTTGGAGACCCAGTTAGAAACTATTTCTTAATCAGCTTATAGCTTGGAGATTCACTGTGTGATAAGCATTGCTGATAATTCTGTATTCATTTCTAATGATTGGTCCTGACTTTGTTTGAAGGACATCGATCACTTACCGCCTGGCGTGACCTTTCTGTATTTGTTTCCAGCATTTTGCTTGTCCCTTCAAATTCATATTTTGCTGAGAATCTATTTGGCTATATCTAGAATACTTTATCTATTGTACATCTATTGAATCGAATTCAAACACTTATGTATATGTACTTATCTGCTGTTGGGTATTGTGCTTAAACTGCTTCCACATCACACCACATGGTTTTTAGCTAAAAAAGAAAAGAAAAAAAAGACTGTGATTATACCTATGTTGTTTATATTATATACTTGATTTATTTACTTTGTCTATAGCTACAATATTTCACTTGTTCTATTGGTAACGTCTACCGATATATCTTATATTAATTGAGCAGGGCCCTCAGCACCACACGTTACTGTGCATTCACCTTACCTTGTTGCTAATAGTTGTCTGTTAGTCCACCTATTGTACAGCAGTGCAGAATGTGTTGGTGTTTTATAAATAGTAATAATAATAAGACTCTGGTTTATTTCATTTCTTGTCTTATTAAGTAGTTGTCAAACTATGTACTTATTGTGGACATTATTTACACACTGCTCAAATCTACAAAAGTAATTGTTTGCAATTGCTTATTATATTATTATTATTATTATTTTTTTATTTCTAATATTTCTTTATTTGATTTTTAACATATAACATATACCATACAAATATCTCATATAAAAAATATTAATACATATATAGAAAATATACACATATATAATTCTTCCATTTTACAGATTCTCATTTGTACATACTAGAACCTCACACATACACACACACAAGACATAGTGGGATAGGGTAACAACCTAGTTGAGTTGCTTTGAATATGATTATGTATATAGCAATTCAATATGATGAAGCCTTGAATTAGGGTTTTTGGGAGCTACTGATTCCTTTCTAACAGTTGTAGACATTTTTTACTCATTTCATATTTACGTATGTTCTCCTTAGTTCTAAATAGTGTTTTCTCGTTTTTGAGCTGTAAAACCAATTGGTTTTCCCAATTTTTATACTCAATTGTTGTGGGATTTTTCCATTTTCTGGCTATTAGTATTTTAACTGCTACAAAAGCATGGGTCACTAAATATTGTTGGTATAAACAAAGGTCCGGCCAATGTAAATGAAGCAGAGCAGTGATTGGGGATTGTTCTATCCAGATTGTATCCCAAATATATAATTTTCTAAAGACTTCCACCCAAATTTTTTTTATTATTTCGCAGTTCCACCATATATGTATAAAGCTACCAACTGCTGATCCACATCTCCAACATTGGCTGGACTCCCTTTGATCGATTCTGTTTAATCTGCTTGGTACCAAATACCACCGATAGCAGATTTTATAGTGTGTCTCAAATAGAATCGTATTATGAATATTTTTTTTGACTTGTGTCAACATATTGCCCCATTCTAGTAAGTCTATTTTTAGATTGCATTCTTGTTCCCAGCTCTTTATCTGTTTAGATGAGTTAATTTTAGGGGATGATCTTATCAGGGCATAACATTTAGCCATATTTTTGTTTGGATTTTCATTTCCAAAAATCTGTATTATAAGACTATTCCTATTATTATTACTGCTTGCGAGGTTCTTCCCCAGACATGATTTTATCCTTAGATATCGAAAAATCTCCATTTGGGGGAGACCAAATACTTCTGACAAGGTTAGGAAATCTTTCATTTTATCTCTCAATAATATGTCTTCTAGTGTTAGGATATTCCTTCCCCTCCAAGAGTCAATTTTTAAGTCATTTATGAAAACCTCTAATAAACCTATCTCCATAAATCCATATAGATTTCCCAAAATTTTTAGTTTTTTTCTAATCAAAAACCATTGATTTAATAGATGGGAGAGGATTTTATTACCAATTACTTCTCCATACTTTTTTGGTTGCCAAATAGCCCTTGTTAGTTTTATCCCATTCAATGTTTGGGTCTCTAAACAATACCAAGCCAATTTTCGAGAATCTATTTTTGTCAATAATTGGGTATGGTATACAATAGTGGCTTCGTAATGATTTATCAAGTCTGGGAAATTTACCCCTCCCTGTCCTATAGTGTTAGTTAATTGATCTAGGCTAATACGCGGTCTTTTCCCCTTCCAAATAAAGTTTTTAATTAACCTTTGTACAATCTCAATCCAGGGTAGGGGAATTTTTAAAGGAACCATTCTAAAAAAATAGGTCCATCTAGGAATTATATACGAATTGATTATATTTATCCTTCCCAACCAGCTAAAGAATAGACAATTCCATTTTTTTAGTGTTATTCCAGTGGACTTCAGTAGCTTCTTATAATTAATCTCTATTATTTTGTCAATATCATCTGATATAAGTATGCCTAGATATTCAAAGCTGCCGTTAGCATCTGAAAAGCCATAGATCTTAAGAAATTCATCTTTCCAGTTTTTATTGCAATTTTTGAACATCACTAACGTTTTTTCTATATTTATCTTATAATTCGAGACTATACTATACTGTTCTATCTCTTTCATCAGGCTCTCAATTGACTCGGCTGGGTCTGTAAGGGTCAGAATGGTATCATCGGCGTACATACTGATTTTCAATTCTCTGTCTAGAGAAGGGACTCCCCGAATATTGGGGTTATTTCTTATTCTAATCGCCAATGCTTCCATGGACAATATATATAAAATGGGTGACAATGGGCACCCTTGACGGGTACCATTTTTTAAATGAAACCACTCTGAACACAAATCCAATCCTACCACTCTTGCCATCGGGTTTTGATAAATAGAACCAATTGCTGAAAGCATCCAGCCATCTATTCCCATTGCCTTCAACACCCCCATCATAAATCCCCACCCGACCCTGTCAAAGGCCTTTTCTGCATCCAATGACAGGGTCAGGAGGGGAATCCCTGAGCCATCGCTCCAGTCCAGGACATCGATCATTCTCCTTATGTTAGTGCTCGCCTGTCTTGTGGGGACAAATCCTATCTGATCACTGTGTACTAGATCTCCTACTATCCCTTTCAGCCTTTCTGCCAGTATAGAAGAAAATAATATAGAATATTTCACTTGTTCTATTGGTAACGTCTACCGATATATCTTATATTAATTGAGCAGGGCCCTCAGCACCACACGTTACTGTGCATTCACCTTACCTTGTTGCTAATAGTTGTCTGTTAGTCCACCTATTGTACAGCAGTGCAGAATGTGTTGGTGTTTTATAAATAGTAATAATAATAAGACTCTGGTTTATTTCATTTCTTGTCTTATTAAGTAGTTGTCAAACTATGTACTTATTGTGGACATTATTTACACACTGCTCAAATCTACAAAAGTAATTGTTTGCAATTGCTTATTATATTATTATTATTATTATTATTATTTTATTATTTATATAGTGCCAACAGATTCCATAGCGCTGTACAATGGGTGGACTAACAGACATGTAATTGTAGCCAGACAACTGGACATACAGGAACAGAGTGGTGGAGGTCCCTGCTCAATGAGCTTACATTCTAGAGGGATTAGGGTATAGTGACACAAAGGGTAAAAGTAGGGGTACGAAGTAGGTTGTTAGAAAAGTATTCACTGAGGGCTTAGTAGGTCATTTTTTACAGTTGCAGGAGAGGAGGGTGGAGGATAAAAACCTGCTAACAGTTTAATTGATATGCTTTCTTGAAGAAGTGAGTTTTCAATGATTTGAGACTGGGTGAAAGTCTTACGGAGAAGGGAGTTCCACAGAAGAGGTGCAGCCCTGGAGAAGTCTTGGAGGTGAGCATTAGAGGTGGGAGTATGGACAGAGGATATACGTAGGTGTTCGGCAGAGTGCAGGGGCCTCGACAGGACATACTTGTGTATTAGGGAGGATAGGTAGGTTGGAGCAGCATTATGTAGGGACTTGTAAGCAAGCACCAGAATTTTAAATTGAGCCCTATATCTAACTGGAAGCCAATGTAGGGACTGACAGAGCGGGGAGGCGTGGGAGGTGCAAACGGACAGGAAAATGAGCCTCGCCACCGCATTCCTTATAGTTTACAGCGGTGCAATGTGGGAATATTATATGAAACATGTTATTATATGTGCATGGACTCTTTCCGGTAAACCCAGGTACGGCGTTATAAAATAATACTTGCCTCTACGATTTTATCCTACTGAAAAGTTAATCAGTATTTCTATTACTAAATCACATGGTTGCAAAAAACAGGACTAAGGCTTCAATTTAATTTGCTTTCCAAATGATTCTAAACTGTTAGGAAACCTTCTCAAATGATTTAGAAAGAACATTTCAATAGACTTTATTGGTACATTTTACAGATAAAAATCTACCAGTATTTTATCATTTGGAAAGCTTCTTAAATTGAGGCCTAAGTGTGAAATATATCTTGTGTAGAGATTCTTGTCTGAATGGATCCACATACTGACATTAATTAATCTAGTATATGTTTTCATTGAATACAGGGATTTATGCATTTGAATTTATGGGTGCGGATTTGAATTATTTAATATTTAGACAGATTTTTTTAAAGGTGGTAAAGTTGTTATTGTATTATAAAAATTTGAAAAATCATAGTAGAAAGCAAATATTCCACATGTCAATAATACTAAAAAATGTTTTCATTCCCTCATTGTAAGCTTGTTTGAGAAGAGTAATTTTCTTGCTCCTGTGTAAATTCTTTTGTCACAATTATTGATGGACAGTCAGACAGGTGGGGTACTACAGATCTTCATTTTATACGATGTCTCAAAATGTATGACAGCCCTGACACACTAATCATGTGAATGTAATTGTGCAAGGCAATAAAATATACAAAATATAAAAAGCATATAACCCAGAAAAATACAATTTTGTGGAAGTATGTAATGTAGCAATTTCATACACACTGTATAAATTAGATATATTAAGTTGATTGGTCTAGAATTATTGCCTTATATTAAGCTCATGAATAATGCATCAACTATGTTAATTGTCCAGGTCACATAAGGGCTGTAATCCCTGCATCTCAACAAATGATACTATGACTGTAACAACAAACATATAAGCATCAATTGTACATTATGCTAACGTGGTGTACCTATAATCTTAATTTTAGTAATGACAGGAGGCGAATATTTGAATAACTCTCTTTACTGAAAATTTCCAGCAGCACAGAAACAAACAACGAATCAGAAAAAAGTTAGTTTAAACACAAAAGGCCCTGACAGATTAAGCTCCTCCTCTTTCTTTGATGTGAATAGTAAACAGGTAAGGAACAAAACAGTAGAATCCCAAATCCAAAAAGGAAAACGAATGAAGAACATTGGAAAAACGAATCCATCCCTTAACAGGGCAGGACTGGGAATTAAAAGCAGCCCTGGAAAAAAATATTTACCAGCCCCATAATGCGTCGCGACCTGGGGTCTGCTGGGATATGGGGCTGTAGTAGGGTATAGGAGCAGTGGTGCAATGTGTGAGGGGTGTAGTGTGTGTGAAAGGTTCAGTGTATGTGTGTGTATGGGGGGGCTGTGAATGTGTGTGTGTGTGTATGGGGGCTGTGTGTGTGGGGGGGGGAAATGTGTGCATGGGGGCAGTGTGTAAATGTGTATGGTGTGTGTGTGGGGCAGTGTGTGTGTGTGTATGGGGAGCAGTGTGTGAATGTGTATGGTGTGTGTGTGGGGGCAGTGTGTCTATGGGGCTAGAGTTCACTCTCAGCACTGCGACCACCAGGAATTTATGAGAGCCGGAGCATTGCCGTGGTAACCGCGGCAACGCTCTGTGCTCGTGCGAGAAGGACGCAGAGGAGCTGGCCTCGTGGGGGGGGGCTCTTTCTCCCCCTTCCCTTGTGTGTCTCTCTCCTTTCTCCCTCTGTTTCTCCCCCCTTTCCCTATCTATCTCTCCCCCACATCTCTCTTCCCCTCTGTCTCTTTCTCCTCCCTTTCCCTGTGTGTCTCTCTCTCCCCCACATCTCTCTTCCCCTCTGTCTCTCTCTCCCCCTTTCCCTGTGTCTCTCTCTCTCCCCCACATCTCTCTTCCCCTCTGTCTCTCTCTCCCCCACATCTCTCTTCCCCTCTGCCTCTCTCTCCCCTTCCTCTCTCTCCCCCTGTTTCTTTTTCCTCCCTCCACCATCTCTCTATTACCATTTTTTCTCCCTCTGTGTCTCTTTCTCCCCCCTTTCCCTGTCTCTCTCTCCCCCACATCTCTCTTCCCCCCTGTCTCTTTCTCCCCCACATCTCTCTCCCCCCTTTCCCTGTGTCTCTCTCCCCCACATCTCTCTTCCCCTCTGTCTCTCTCTCCCCCACATCTTTCTCCCCCCTTTCCCTGTGTCTCTCTCTCTTCCTCTCTGTCTCTCTCTCCCCCACATCTCTCTTCCCCTCTCTCTCTCTCCCCCACATCTCTCTTCCCCTCTGTCTCTCTCTCCCCCACATATTTCTCCCCCTTTCCCTGTGTCTCTCTCTCTTCCTCTCTGTCTCTCTCTCCCCCACATCTCTCTTCCCCTCTCTCTCTCTCCCCCACATCTCTCTTCCCTTCTGTCTCTCTCTCCCCCACATCTTTCTCCCCCTTTCCCTGTGTCTCTCTCTCTTCCTCTCTGTCTCTCTCTCCCCCACATCTCTCTTCCCCTCTCTCTCTCTCCCCCACATCTCTCTTCCCCTCTGTCTCTCTCTCCCCCACATCTTTCTCCCCCCTTTCCCTGTGTCTCTCTTTCTTCTTCTCTGTCTCTCTCTCCCCCACATCTCTCTTCCCCTCTCTCTCTCTCCCCCACATCTCTCTTCCCCTCTGTCTCTCTCCACCTTCCTCTCTCTCTCCCCCTGTTTCTTTTTCCTCCCTCCACCATCTCTCTATTCCCACTTTTTCTCCCTCTGTGTCTCTTTCCCCATCCTTTCCCTGTGCCCCTCTGTTTTATTTGCCCCCTCCCCTTGTGACTCTTTATTCCCGTCTTCCCCTCCCATTTACCTGCGAGTAGTGAGTAGGGTTTTTTGCTGGAGCCGCCGGACCGGGTGGCAGCCTCGCCGGTCCGGCGGCACTCCTGTCAGGCTGTCACTAGTGCAGACTCGCTGGGGGCTGAAGGAGGAGGGAGGAGCATGTCTCTGTGCCATGCTCCCTCGCGGTTTCTGTGCTGGGAATTGTGGGAACCGCGAGGGAGCATGGCACAGAGACATGCTCCTCCCTCCTCCTTCAGCCCCCAGCGAGTCAGCACTAGTGACAGCCTGACAGGAGTGCCGCCGGACCGGTGGCTCCAGCGTGGAATGCGGCCGCCGGCTGGCCGGCCCCCTCAGAGTGTGTGCCACCGGACCGGCCACCCGGTGGCACATACATGGTCAGTGCAGCCCCCAGGTGCCGCGGCCCACCGGGAAATTTCCCGGTATCCCGGTGGGCCAGTCCGACCCTGTCCCTTAAAGAGAACCAATCACACTGAAAGAAAAAGAAAAAAGTGAAAGACATCTGAATTGATAAGTTGTCTGCATTGTATGAACACTAGAATCATTTAAACCATGTATACATGTCATTATGGAATAGAAATCAAAGTTAATTAAGCAACTAGGCCTAAAATAAACTAGACACATTACAAAACTATAAGAACAACAAACATAGAAAGACCATTACCAGTACAATACAATACCTACAATTTTGGAGGGAAATGTAGAGAGGGAAATATTTGCCTCCTGTCATTACTAAAATTAAGATTATAGGTACACTACATTAGCATAATCTACAATTTTACCACATGACAGGAGGCTTCATATTTACAATATATATATAATGCTACGGATTAAGCAGAGCAAAGGAAGCATGAGAAACCTGACGAATATAGAACACCCTGAAAGTACTCTCACGCGTCCAATCTGCACAACGCATAATGTCAGCAAGGGAAGCTCTAGCCGAGAAAGCTTGTTATGCGGCCGCACCTCTAACAGAGTGGGCCCCAAAGCATGATTCTACGCCGGCTAACGTAAAAAACCAGCGGACCCATCTGGCCAGCTTCAGTTGACACAGGTCCATGAGGCTTGACATATAAAATCAAAATTGACCTGCCGAAGAGACTCGGAGGGGAGCGGTGATTTCAGTAGAGCGCATTAGCATCTTAACCAGGCATAGTCGGGGAGCCACGTGGAAAAACTGATAAAAAAAACGAGATAGAATCTAACTTAGTACGATGAGAAACAGAAAAAAAAGCTCGTTCCGGAGTAAAGAAGAAACCGTCTACATCGAACACCCTGACGTCCGCCACGTAACGAAAAGAAATGAGGCATAACAAAAGAGTACGTTTGCCCGAAAGTTGCTTAAGAGAGAGGTTCAGATTATCCGGCCATTCTCTGAGGAAACGTAGCATCACGTCCACGTCCAATAGACGAGAATATTTCGGTGCTGGAGATGTCAACAGTTTAGCACCCGATAACAACCGACATACCAATGGATCCTGACACACCAAAATGCCCTGTACGGGAATGTATGCCGCCGAAATAGCCGATCGAACCACATTGAGGGATCGGTATGAGCGGCCTTGTGAAAAAAGGTGTGAGAGAGAGTTAAGGGGTTATCAAGACAGGTGCATTAAAGGGATCGGAGTCCCTCTCCAGACAAGAACTACTCCATGTGGACATTCCGCCTGATGAGCCTCTAACCAAGGCGAAACACGCATCGTGATTGATACTTACCCGATATTCGGGATTGACACTTACCCGACATTCATTAATATTCCTGTTTCCTTGGTGCCTTTTCCCCTCGTGAATATATTCACCGTCGGCTATATCATACACGGTTGACTGCCGTCCTATGTGAAACCGGGTAATTTAATACCGACCAGGGTCTTTTTTTCACGACTAATTTTAAACCTGCAGTACAAACTGTTTCGATCTATACACAGACATTAGACTCTAATATTTACTCTATACCACTTTGCTATACAAGCTGCCCACGAAGGCACTATTCTTACTACTTTATTCTTTACCTTCTACTTTCAATAGCCCTACAGCTTTATACCACATACATGTGGGGTTACTGAATGTGCATAACTTCAGTCCCCACTATCAGTGTGTATAAGCAAGAAGCTTGGAGTTTTAGGATTTGATATCTGGCAGTACGACGAATCAGGCAGTTTAATATTTTCAGGTAGTTAAGTCAACCCCTGTCTCTAGCTTCTTATGCGGATATTAGCATTAGTGAGACATATTTGGCTTCCTGGAAATTAGTCTGTGTCTCTTAGAAATCGATCTTTTGGCTAAATTACCCTTTAGCAACTTGCGACCTGTTGAGCACTTTATTCTACTATATCGCTACTTGTGTTCCATGCACGCTTGACACATCGGTGGACACTGTTATTGAAAGTTGCGTGGTTCATATTTTAGTGCTACAACATTAAGTATCAGACACATGTCTGATACACTGTTGCACTGACATTTACTGTTGCCCAGACAGTTACTGTCTCATAGGGCTTTTTTGATACCTTTTGTCAATTTATCTTTTCGTATACATACGACCATTCTACACTGAGTTCTGGCTGATTGTTATTAATGATACTAGTTTTCCACACAGTTAGGATATTTTCCAGTGGACTAGATATCTATTTATCTATTACCAGATATTGATATATAAATCTTTAAACCAGCTTAGTCTGTTCTTTCAATTAATTATTTTTTAAATTATTTTTTCATGTGTCAGTTCTCACTCCCTTTTCCCGTTATCTATGTTCCTTTTGTAGACTACCGCCATTGACTCGTATTTTCTGAGTCAGGTAGCTACAGTTCGGGTTTGTCTTGTTTATTGTATGTGAGTCTTTTCGGTTTAATAAAGTATTTTCAAGATTTTTAAAGCAATTATCTTTATTTATATTATTTTTAGGGACAGTTCTTCTCCTTCTCTTTTTGTCACTAACTCCATTAGGGTTACCTCCTGTTCTGTCCCCTTGGACTTTTTGGCCAACCTTTCTTTATCTATTACTCCAGGTGGATCATGCGAAAATATAGCATTTCCTGGTGCCAGGAGCCCATGAATCCCATAAAAAGGTCCTTTGCCAGTTGCGATAGGCCATGAACTGACCAGGATCCCTGGAAATCATCCAGGCCACTAGGTTTAGCTTCTGCTCTAGTAAGAGGGGATGAGGCTCACCCCCCCCCTCCTCCCCCCCCAGTGGTCCCATCAGTAGTAGAGGGAATGATGGCAGAAGAAGCGTGTAATCGTGGGACTTCTCCATTAGATCCGGAAACCATGCCTGACTCTGCCAAAGTGGAGCTATGAGAAGGAGAGATACCCTGTGGATACATGTGTGATGGATCAACCTCACTAGCATGGAGAAGGGAGGGAACGCATATGCTCTGTGTTTCGGACATGTTTGAAGGAATACGTCCATTGCTTTGCAATTTAGATCCGGGAGCCAGCTGTAGTAGTTTGGAAGCTGGTGATTGGTCCGGAAAGCAAACAGCTCCAGATGAAACAGATTCTTCAGGTAATTCAATTTATGGAAGACCGATAGGTTGAGCTTCCAGTCGCTGTTGTCTCACCAATGGTGGGAGAACCAATGCGTTGTCAGGTTGGTAATTCCCGGCAGGTATTCCACCTGTAGAGTGATGTTGCGAGAGAGGCAGAAGTTGTAGATATCTTTCGTGGCCTCTGTGAGAGCCTGGGATCTGGCCCCGCCCAGGCGGGTAATATACTGCACCATGAGACATTGTCTATGCAGAGCAGGATACAGCTGTTCGACATGTCTTTGGCCAGGCTATGGATAGCGAAGGATAGTCCGCAATCAATTCCAGGCAGTTGATGTGAAGGTCGGTCTCTTCGCCCTGTCAAGGTTCTGCGCAGTGGACCCCCCAGCCCCAGAGGCTGGTGTCCGACTTCCCTATGAAATCCAGGGGTGATCCAAAGTTTGCTTTGCAATTTCAGGCTTGCATGTGCAAGAGCCAGCAGCGGAGTTCTGCCCGAACGTCTGCTGAGAGTGGAATCCAGTGATTGTAGGATTGTCCTAAGCATAGGCATCTTGCCTTCAGGCGTTGCATGGCCCTAAGGTGTAGGGATTCCGGAAATATCACCTGAATGGAGGAGGATAAGAGTCCCACAATCAGAACTTCCTAAGGGGAATGGAATCCATCTGGAGGACACGTCTGATCTCTTTCTGTATGGATGCTATCTTGGAAAAAGGAAGGCGCAACTCATAGTTCATCGAATCAATCTTGAAACCAAGGAACGGGACCAATTGGGAAGGAGAGAGAGAGATGAATTCTGTCTGTTCACCACGAAACCCAAGGAATCCAGATAGTGAACGACAAATTTCATCACAATCATAGCCTGGATGCGGATTCGCAGAAGATCGGCAAATCGTCCAGATAAACAAGACACTGCACACCTTTGGTTAGAATGGCTAAGTGTTAGGCCAGATCTTACCAAATAAGAGCCTGGTCATATATAAAAAAGACGATAACTTAAAATCCCAACTGGCTCCCAGTCTTTTATATACTAACAAACCAAAGAAACGTTTTTTGGAATCCTCAAAACTCCCGGTTTCCATAAATGTGGAAAGTGTTCCACACGTGTAAATTTAGACAAAAAGATTGTCGATTTCAAAGGCCCATACACCCAAAAAACATATCAAATTAAAAAATGTTTACACTGTACTACCACATATGCCATATATCTGCTTCAATGTGGATGTGGGGCACAATATGTAGGCAGGACTACCCGTAAACTACATATCAGGTTCAGAGAACATTTTCTTAATATAAGAAACAAAAGAACTGATCATAGTGTACCTAGACACTGTAATACATGTAGTTCTTTTGAATGGTCAACTTTTCGTGCCTTTGGAATCGATAGGATAGATGTACACTGGAGGGGAGGTAACAGAATGCAAGAGTTAATTAAAAAAGAAGCAGAATGGATATACAATCTAAGAACACTCAAAACCGGTTTAAATCAAGACATTGATCTAACCGGTTTAATTTAATGATATACAAATTAATTTAATAATTATTCCTCTACCAAAATTCCTTCGATTGCTTTTCCTCTTTTCTATATTCTGGTCTTATTGATAACAATTTGGAATTTATCTATATTCACTTATATAAGTTTCATATCTGGATATATTGTATTATATGTATTATATGGATATTAATCCTTATCTCTATCTTATAGATGGATGCTGAACCCATTCCACTTTACATTTGTATATTGTTTAATTGTATTTATTTATTTATTTTATTTGAGAATGCTATATTAATTAATTTTTATTTTTTTTATATATATTTTGCAATAGATATATACAGGGAGTGCAGAATTATTAGGCAAATGAGTATTTTGACCACATCATCCTCTTTATGCATGTTGTCTTACTCCAAGCTGTATAGGCTCGAAAGCCTACTACCAATTAAGCATATTAGGTGATGTGCATCTCTGTAATGAAAAGGGGTGTGCATAATTATTAGGCAACTTCCTTTCCTTTGGCAAAATGGGTCAAAAGAAGGACTTGACAGGCTCAGAAAAGTCAAAAATAGTGAGATATCTTGCAGAGGGATGCAGCACTCTTAAAATTGCAAAGCTTCTGAAGCGTGATCATCGAACAATCAAGCGTTTCATTCAAAATAGTCAACAGGGTCGCAAGAAGCGTGTGGAGAAACCAAGGCGCAAAATAACTGCCCATGAACTGAGAAAAGTCAAGCGTGCAGCTGCCAAGATGCCACTTGCCACCAGTTTGGCCATATTTCAAAGCTGCAACATCACTGGAGTGCCCAAAAGCACAAGGTGTGCAATACTCAGAGACATGGCCAAGGTAAGAAAGGCTGAAAGACGACCACCACTGAACAAGACACACAAGCTGAAACGTCAAGACTGGGCCAAGAAATATCTCAAGACTGATTTTTCTAAGGTTTTATGGACTGATGAAATGAGAGTGAGTCTTGATGGGCCAGATGGATGGATTGGTAAAGGGCAGAGAGCTCCAGTCCGACTCAGACGCCAGCAAGGTGGAGGTGGAGTACTGGTTTGGGCTGGTATCATCAAAGATGAGCTTGTGGGGCCTTTTCGGGTTGAGGATGGAGTCAAGCTCAACTCCCAGTCCTACTGCCAGTTTCTGGAAGACACCTTCTTCAAGCAGTGGTACAGGAAGAAGTCTGCATCCTTCAAGAAAAACATGATTTTCATGCAGGACAATGCTCCATCACACGCGTCCAAGTACTCCACAGCGTGGCTGGCAAGAAAGGGTATAAAAGAAGAAAATCTAATGACATGGCCTCCTTGTTCACCTGATCTGAACCCCATTGAGAACCTGTGGTCCATCATCAAATGTGAGATTTACAAGGAGGGAAAACAGTACACCTCTCTGAACAGTGTCTGGGAGGCTGTGGTTGCTTCTGCACGCAATGTTGATGGTGAACAGATCAAAACACTGACAGAATCCATGGATGGCAGACTTTTGAGTGTCCTTGCAAAGAAAGGTGGCTATATTGGTCACTGATTTGTTTTTGTTTTGTTTTTGAATGTCAGAAATGTATATTTGTGAATGTTGAGATGTTATATTGGTTTCACTGGTAAAAATAAATAATTGAAATGGGTATATATTTGTTTTTTGTTAAGTTGCCTAATAATTATGCACAGTAATAGTCACCTGCACACACAGATATCCCCCTAAAATAGCTAAAACTAAAAACAAACTAAAAACTACTTCCAAAAATATTCAGCTTTGATATTAATGAGTTTTTTGGGTTCATTGAGAACATGGTTGTTGTTCAATAATAAAATTAATCCTCAAAAATACAACTTGCCTAATAATTCTGCACTCCCTGTATATATATTATCTTCGATACATGTTTAGTTATTATTATTAAATATTTGTCTATGCTGTTTCCATTATACATTTAATTGGGCTAAAATTGTATTGAATATTTGTTTTTTGTTTTTTATTTCATCATTTTTTTTTAATTTGTACCCTTTTGGTGCTTCATATATACAATTATTATGTATTCTGACATAACAGAATATATTCTGTACTATAATTCCCCCTTTTCATTATGTTTCACATGTCATGTCTTATACCTGACATGCATTAGTCTGGATTATACTATATTCACCTAGTCCATTTTATAGTCATCCCCTTTTTCATTCTGATGGAGGTTTTTTATACTCTATTATTCCCATAACATAACAGGGTCATTTAACTCCCTTTTTTGTCCCATATTTGTATAATGGGAACCTATTGTAGCTCCAGAGGGGAAGCCTTTTCTGCTGCACCTCTATTACTGGTAGCAGAGGAGGGCTCCCCTCGATCGGATTAGATCTGAAACCGGAAGTGATGTTATGAGTTCCAAGGTGGAACGCAAGAAGCCCTCTCAATTGGATTAGACCAGAAACCGGAAGTGACGTTATGCATTCCAAGGTGGAAAGCAGGAAGCCGAATGGCCAAAACCGGAAGTAACACGTGATCGCAAAATTTCCCCGCAAATTTGAAAATTTGGCATGATATATAAACCATGAAGATTATAACACATCTATATCCCTGAGGAAGTCACCATAGTGACGAAACGCGTTGGATACTACCTTGGACTTTTTATGCTAATTATTAGTACAGTTATTATTAGTCCATTTGTTATTTTTACCTTTATTATTATTATTTTTTATCATTTTGTGTATCTCCATTTTGGGATCTCTTTCCACCTTCATCTGGAGACCTGGCCATTACTTCATTATGGAGATATGCTGTTTTACTTCTGATTTCTTGTAAGTGCAATATTTGGCATAAATCTTGTTATTTGTATACAATCTGCACTATCAATTTTTTTCTTTTATTCCTGAGCCAAGGAAAAAGGGATATTTTATTCCTGAGCAGAAGAAAAAGTGACATTGCCAGTCCTTATCATATATATACGATCTTCGATGTGGAAAGTACCCCTGACAGGGTGACAGGCGCGATGACTATGTCTCTCTTGTAAGTTCTCTACCACGTGCAACATTCATCTTTGCCTTATTTACTTCACCATATTTTGTATTTTGCTATTTTGTAGATTCCACGTTTATTACCAGCCATATTCAGGTTGTATTGTTCCTAACCACCCTCTATTTGTATATATCACCTTTGGGTTTAATATACAGGGAGTGCAGAATTATTAGGCAAGTTGTATTTTTGAGGATTAATTTTATTATTGAACAACAACCATGTTCTCAATGAACCCAAAAAACTCATTAATATCAAAGCTGAATATTTTTGGAAGTAGTTTTTAGTTTGTTTTTAGTTATAGCTATTTTAGGGGGATATCTGTGTTTGCAGGTGACTATTACTGTGCATAATTATTAGGCAACTTAACAAAAAACAAATATATACCCATTTCAATTATTTATTTTTACCAGTGAAACCAATATGACATCTCAACATTCACAAATATACATTTCTGACATTCAAAAACATAGCAAAAACAAATCAGTGACCAATATAGCCACCTTTCTTTGCAAGGACACTCAAAAGCCTGACATCCATGGATTCTGTCAGTGTTTTGATCTGTTCACCATCAACATTGCGTGCAGCAGCAACCACAGCCTCCCAGACACTGTTCAGAGAGGTGTACTGTTTTCCCTCCTTGTAAATCTCACATTTGATGATGGACCACAGGTTCTCAATGGGGTTCAGATCAGGTGAACAAGGAGGCCATGTCATTAGATTTTCTTCTTTTATACCCTTTCTTGCCAGCCACGCTGTGGAGTACTTGGACGCGTGTGATGGAGCATTGTCCTGCATGAAAATCATGTTTTTCTTGAAGGATGCAGACTTCTTCCTGTACCACTACTTGAAGAAGGTGTCTTCCAGAAACTGGCAGTAGGACTGGGAGTTGAGCTTGACTCCATCCTCAACCCGAAAAGGCCCCACAAGCTCATCTTTGATGATACCAACCCAAACCAGTACTCCACCTCCACCTTGCTGGCGTCTGAGTCGGACTGGAGCTCTCTGCCCTTTACCAATCCAGCCACGGGCCCATGCATCTGGCCCATCAAGACTCACTCTCATTTCATCAGTCCATAAAACCTTAGAAAAATCAGTCTTGAGATATTTCTTGGCCCAGTCTTGACGTTTCAGCTTGTGTGTCTTGTTCAGTGGTGGTCGTCTTTCAGCCTTTCTTACCTTGGCCATGTCTCTGAGTATTGCACACCTTGTGCTTTTGGGCACTCCAGTGATGTTGCAGCTCTGAAATATGGCCAAACTGGTGGCAAGTGGCATCTTGGCAGCTGCACGCTTGACTTTTCTCAGTTCATGGGCAGTTATTTTGCGCCTTGGTTTCTCCACACGCTTCTTGCGACCCTGTTGACTATTTTGAATGAAACGCTTGATTGTTCGATGATCATGCTTCAGAAGCTTTGCAATTTTAAGAGTGCTGTATCCCTCTGCAAGATATCTCACTATTTTTGACTTTTCTGAGCCTGTCAAGTCCTTCTTTTGACCCATTTTGCCAAAGGAAAGGAAGTTGCCTAATAATTATGCACACCTGATATAGTGTGTTGATGTCATTAGACCGCACCCCTTCTCATTACAGAGATGCACATCACCTAATATGCTTAATTGGTAGTAGGCTTTCGCGCCTATACAGCTTGGAGTAAGACAACATGCATAAAGAGGATGATGTGGTCAAAATACTCATTTGCCTAATAATTCTGCACTCCCTGTACGTCCCTGTGTTCAGGCACATAGTTGAACTCACCTGTAGAGAAGCGTCCACGTCCTCGTCCTCTGGAGCCTCTGGTTCTATCCATGCCTCTGTAGAATGATGATCTCTAAGTAGTGGTTGGGAAGAATTTGGATGACTGAGGGTATGATCTGGAGCCTGTGGACCAGAAGCGGCTGCTGGCTCGGCTCCGTTGCCGACCAGCCCTCCCAAAAACACCTCTTCCAGGTGGAGTACAGAAGACTTGCTTCAGGGATGATTGTACCTTATTGAAGGTGGTAAACAAGTTCACGTGCCTCTTAAGTTCGGCTATGAATGAGTATCCAAACAGGAGGCCATTTGCCCCTGGGCCAAGTTCCTTTAAGACAAGTTCTAACTTGTTGTCAATGCGTAACAAGGCAGATCGGTACATAGTGCTGCATTGGCATTGCTCAGTAGACATTGAAAGCTGAGCCCTTTTGCAGACAGCATTTGGGTCAAGGTGGGTGCCTTGAGATAGTGCCAAGTCAGCAAAGTAGAACAGCTTTGCCATAGGGCAGAGTAGGTCTAATAGTTTATCTTGCGCAGCTTTCAGGTCTTTCTCAATGCCTTTGTGCGGGTCCCATCCAGAGCGAGACATAAAAACCACAGGTGTGGTGTAGAATACAGGGGTAACACCCACTTTGTCCGGCAGGAGCGGTCTATGGCATTTGGTTCTGAGGAGTGCACAAACCTCTTTCTCTAAAGTCTTGTGTAGCCAGTAATGTACGAATCGAGCCAGGTGGTCAGGAAGGCTCCACTCTGATGACCGAGCGTGGCAAATGGTGCGAGGATTGAAGAGTGGTACCCCTTACTCATCCAGAAATACACCATCTTTGGCCCCGTGGTTTTAGGGCTGCTCAGGGTATCCCTGCGTTGGTCATAATCCCCTAGTGCGATTTGTTTAACGTACTTTGGGGAAACCTGAGGTAAGTCTTGCCATTCATCTTCCTCCGAGAGTATGCCATCTTTGCACCATTCATCCAGGATATTCAGGGAATGTAATGGGCAGTAGTCCTCCTCGTCAGAGGAATGAGGCAGTGGGGGGTTGGGTTCTCGCTGTTCCACCCGTTTGGACCGTTTGACGGTGCTTTGCCTTTTCAGTAAAGAGAGTAATGCAAATATGAAGCCTCCTGTCATATGATAAAAATACAAATATATATAAATAAATGTTCATTCGTGTTTAGAATATAATAAGTACCACTGAAGCTCACATTATTTTATTTCTTTTTGCGTCCTTCTGCTAACATTGAAATGATTGTTGCTCAAAAATTAAACTGCGTTCATTTTGTGTACATTTTATAACTTATTATACTCCAGTATTAGTCATGTTTCCCTTGGACAACTTAAACATATTAGAGTAATGTGCAATGCTCATCTGAGATTAAAATGGCACACTAATGACAATAAGAAAATAGAAGAGACTTCCCTTTTACCTTTCCATTTCAAACTACAATCAGTCTTCATCTATAGAACATCATTTCCTGGTAATGCTATTAAGCAAGTCATAGAAGTGGGATTACTGTTGTATAAGCCTCTTTCCAGTTGATGGTGACAAACTCATTTATTTGTGTAGATGATGACATGTAGAAGTAATTAGTCAAGAAGATGAATGCATTGTAATAACTTTATCCTTAATGAGTACTAACATTGATCTGATAAAATACATAATGACCCACAGTGCATTTAGAGTAATTCCAGCTAAATAATATTTTGTGGTTCTAGCTAAACTGAATTCCATAAATAATGCAATACATTTTCGTAATTAAAAAGAAAGGGAGAACACTAACTTGCATAATTGTTTTGGGTTTTATTTTATTTATTTTTTTGTACTATACAACAATGTCTTTTTCAAGTACATTTTTGAAAAGTCATACCTTAGATAAAGAAATAAATAACATAAATATAAAATAAGAAATACAGGGCTGAACCCCCCCCCCTGTGACAGCTGATATCATTGATCTCTTGTGGAGGCTGCAAGCTGCCCAGAGGCTTGTCATGGCATCGCCATCCATCGGGCGCTCCCGATCGTCAAGTAAGACATCCATCACTTGTTGGCAAAGACCACACAATATTGCTCCAGCCTACAGGGAAACCCCACGGAGAAGACACTGAGGGGTCTTTTGGACAAGCTCCACAGAAATATTGCGACTAACATAGGTCAGTTTAGAGACAACATCAACAGGGTCTTAGTTCATCTTCACAATGCAGAGGTGAATACTGCTGCTTATAAGCAACGGATCTCAAAGCTGGAGCAGGAGCTGCAGTGCTCCTAAGCCCTGACTCATAAGTGCATAACCACCATGGAAGACAGGAGACGTGGGAAGAATATCAAAATGCGCAGCCTACCTGAAACCATTGAGGCAGCAGAGATCCCGCACCTCTTTTGCAGATTACTCACTCACCTCTTTCCTGCCAGCCAAGCCAAGATAATGCCTCTTGATGGGTGGTACCGGATACCAAAAACAGCCTCCAGCAATCCTGGGAAAAGCAGGGACATTATAGTCCGCTTCCAACAAACTTAATACAGATTGACATTCATGGCGGTGATCCGCAGTTTTCCCTATACTTTGCAGATCACTCTCCAGCCTATAATCCCGACTTGTCCAGAGCCACTGTAGAGTGGCATAGGTCCTTGCGGCCACTCACCAAGAAACTTGCAGTTAATGAGATACAATACAAATGGGGAACACCACATTGCTTGTTGATTGCATCAAAGTCACAGACATTTCAGAGATAGCATCTACTATGCAGAAGCTGGGGCTGTCAGCCACCCTCAATGAGTCGTCCATTTTCCTGTCCCCGACTAGACTGACAAACTGGGATCCTGAGAGGATTTGCCCGTTTGTGCCAGCATCTCAGATGGGGGGTCCCTCATCTATCTTAACACCGTGATTGGCCTGCCAGCAGTTGTCTGGCTTTATGTTTTATATCAGTTTGTGTTTATACTGCCTTTTGGTACATGTTTGTATTTGTCTGTGTTCCCAGGTACACTGTCTAATGCCTTACTACACTTTTTCTTGCCTGCCTAAAAGGGTTACTCACCCTCTACACTCCATCCTCCCCTCCCCACCTGATAATTCTTAGTTCTACTTGATAATCTAACCAAGTGGTACTTTACACTCGATGATAGATAATCTTCTAACTATCTCTATAATTACTGAGGCATCTATAGCTACTATCTTTAGCTACCCTGTAGTAAACATGGCCTACCTAGAGTTTAATATATGAACAATCAGCTACGTACATCTCTGTAAATATCAGCTTGCTTTATTTTATTATTTTTATATTTTATTGTTTTATTATCAAAAATTAGCCAGTAGATCTAATGCCACAATACTATGTTTATCAATGAAAAGTTTGTTGTTCCTGTTGTGGCTACATAGGTTTGTCTGTTCTCTTTTGAACTGAAAAAAAAAATCAACCATAACAACCATTCCAATTTTAGGTATTAGGAGTTCTGCTTTGTCCCGCACCAACTATTTTTTCTTTTTTTTCTTTTGGATCAGAGAACAAGTTACCCCATTTGTCATTGATGTGAATAAGTGTAGGTCAATATAGGTAGGTCAATATAAGTGTAGGTGCAAAACAGATTTTATTAGCAGAAACTAAAACCTTACAGGTCTTTTTAATATGCAAACTGCTAGAAACTGCATCTTTAAATACAAATATCCATACCAAGTTATAAAATGTAGCATAACATACCAAGAAGTGAAGAGTGCCACTCAATCAGAAAGATAAAAAGCACTATTGAAGGTGGTCGATAAATATTTACCTACTTGAAAAAGCAATATAGTTCTCTGTTTGATATAAAAGTGCAAAGTTTTTTTGAAGATTGGTATTGAAAATGAGACAGCAAGAGTCTTTTTGGCAAAACTCTTGATAAAACATTATGAACAGTGTGAAAATAAACCATCTATCCCACAGAAATATTCACAGTAAACCATCGAAGCTTAATTTACTACTGGTAAAAGAAAACGTGCTTACTTTTAGGGCAGCAAGCACTGATAGTTGGGTTGCCCTCAAAGAACCCAACATAAGAAGTTACTTACGCACCGGATAAAGACAAACCTGGAATGCTAAGAATATAAAAGGAAACACAATGATAAACTATATTTGAAACAATATAATATATAGCTATATGTAGAATAACAAAAAAAATTTAATAGAGTAGATCCTTATGACTAGATGCTTTCTGTGGAGTGGACAGTTTTCAGTGAGACCTAATTGTCCTCAATACATCAGTATAGGACAGGCATAGGTAAGCTTTGGCACTCCAGATGTTTTGGACTACACCTCCCATGATGCTTTGCCAGCATTATGGGTGTAAGAGCATTGTGGGGGAAGCAGTCCACAACATCTGGAGTGCCGAAGGTTGCTTATCCTTGGTATAGGAGATGAAAAAAACACAGAATAGATAGGCCTCTTATAGTGTAGTATTTCCAAATAAGTGAAAATATAAAAAAACAAGAAATAAACTGTGGGTAGTGTTTTGATGCCGAAGGGTGAAGGAGTAAAGTTGCATAGCTTAGGGATAATACAGCAGGTACATAGTTTATAAATATAGGTTCATGTAATACTTTGAATTCAGTCAAATATTTGGTGTCAAAATGTATTTATAAAACATTTAGGTTTTACTAAGGACATAGCACAGGGCTGATTTTAGGAGGGGCTTTTTATGCAAGTCAACTTATGCAAGAGGGTATTAAACTTTACTCTCGAGCTGAACTGCTTACAGGTGCTCTGGATCCCACGCAATTTGGAAATGTATGCTCCAAACCTACACATTCATGGCCGATCTCAAAATTCACATCCAAAGTGATCTTAATAAATATCTAAGTAGCAATGTGGGCTACATGTTTGATATTTTTAATTGTTGCAAATTGAACATACATTTGGAACTTAGTAAATTACCTTGTGTTTCTAAACAAGTTGCTGAAAGAAATTAAATCTGAATACAATGTGCTAATTAAAACATTTATTTGAACACTTTCTATTTATAAATCGTCATTAATTTATACCAGCATTTTATAACATGTCATCATTCTATTAACACAATCAAATTGCTCTGCTTGAGTGAGGTGATAACCTGTAGTTAAAAATATACTGTGTCTTCATAGGATTTATGCAAAATGATATTAGCACCTAATTACACATTCAGTGTCATCCGATCTCTGATATCATTACACTATATTATCGGAAGCAAACACTAGGTGACATTTACTAAACTCTGTAAATAGCATTGATCCTCACATGAAAGAGACATCTAGGCACCAAGACAAGTTTGTTGCAACATGTTGGAAGGTTGTTTTTTTTTTTTTTTTTAATTCATTAATCTTCTTTAGTTTGTTGTTTAACCTCTTAAGGACAAAGTCTATTTTGAGATGTGATGCGTCTGTGGCCAAGGCCTTTTTGGCAATTGTCCCTTGCATTCATTCTATGACAATTTCACCCTTTCTGTTTAAGTGCACCCATACATACTATATATATATATTTATTTTTATTTATTTTTTAAACGTAAAATAGAGCTTTTTTTTGATATTCTACATGTCTACATAACACGATATTAAATAGGAATAATTTAAAAAAATTAAAAAAAACATTTTAAGTAACTCAAAATAGATTCACTAATGAGTACTGATTGTTAAAATGCTCAGTATGTATATTATTTCAATACATTTTAGAAGTTATAAAAAAAATGGTGCAAGCAGTAAATTATCGTTTTAAAGCTAAAACTTTGCAATATATGGCATGTTGAGATTACAATTTATAGCAGTCACAGAATCCAAACCACTACACAACATTATATATTTGTAGAAAGTGCATGGCTATGTAACTAACAGCATTTTGTCCCTTTTTATTTACAATTTTCTCAAAAACCTAGGTCAAAATATTTAATACCCTGTGTTTTTTCACGTGTTTTATTTTGGGTAAATTCACAGACCACACATGTCTCACTACTGCAAACACCCCATGTTTGTATTCTGTTACTTTCTCAGTTATAATGATACTACACATGTATACCTTTTCCCATAATCTTACCCCTAGCCCAACCCCTAAATCCTACCCATAATCCAACCCTTAAACCTACCCATAATCCCACTCCTAATCCCAGCCCCTAATCCCACCTCAGAGGGATTCCATATGCTGACATCAGTACTGGCATCAGTAGATGTATTTCCCAGCTCACACAGTATAGAGGGCTCTGTGAGCAATCTGTTCTGTTTCAGGAGATCGCCCTCTCATGCTGCAGCTCCAGGTACTGCGATTAGTGATGGACAGCTGGCAAAGAGGGGCATGCAGGGAGACCTCACCAGAGTTTTTGCAGATTATGGGGTCTCTTTGATACTGGGGACACATTTAAAATCTCTGCAGCTGAGTGAATTTGCTCCGCTGCAGTATTTAATTTAATTTAAAGGGCAATGTGCAGCGCTCACTTAGATCGCTGCATACGGCTTATCTATCAGCATGGGGCCACTATTGGTGTAGTCAAAATGATTTGACTACTTGAAATGGGATCACCAGGGTCGTCCTGGAACCCTAACTACTACAGTTATTTACAGTGGTTATGGTTCTTGTAGTGTTCCTTTAATGTACTACTTTCAATATTAGATCGAAAGTTTTGATGAATCATGGACCAAAGTGAAAATAAATGAATAAAATAAATAGGAACTGAGAGATTTTAATTTTTTTTCTTTTTTGATCTTTGATTCTCCAATACAGATATGGAACCTATCTTGGTTGCAGACAGTCACGCATTCAGAGCCTCTCATTTTCTGATGTTATAGATAGATTTACCTTAAATATGTCCCTTTTTCTAGTTCATTCTTCTATTTCTATTGAAGAAAAACATCTAACAGTGTGAATAAGCGAGCACATTTGTGGCAACAATCATTATTCTATAGAGAAATATGATTGACTTCATGAGCATTAGTAAAGCAAAAGTGTGCCTTATGTCAAATCATGCCCTAGTTCTACTTTTAGAAGTTAGTTTCCAATTTTCTTTGCTTTAAAATTTATGTGCAATTTTAAACCATTAACTCTTTCAAAAATGAGATTGTGACAAATCCTGGCTGCTATATTCTCTTTAAAAAATACTATAAGCACATTAATCATTACAGCACACTTTAATCAGAACAAGGGGGATTGCGCTTAAAGATTATTTGCACCATAACCACTACCGTTAGCTGTAGTATTATGTATTATGTTGCTTAAAGTGCCCAGTTAACATGTTTCAAAACTCACACCCTAAAAATAGAGACAAGTGTACAGCCTAAAATTAAAATGCAAATAATAACAAGTTACGGCTGATTCAAGAGAAAGGTATATTCAGAGACTCTTGTGACTCAAGTTGACCCACAAAAATATATATTTTTCCTGTATGATTTAGTTGAAATTCAAAGGAGCTTGAAGTTTAATTGGCTACGCTGTGTGTCAGGGTCACAGAGGTGACTAGTGAAGAGCCAACCAGGAACTATGACAAATAAATGTAATTAAATTATTTTATATTCACATTGACAGTTAATACATAATAATATTCTTATTTGTCATATTAGAATGAAACTCCCTTTTTGGAAGAATGACTTGGCAATTACATTAAACTCAGCCGGTCTCAGAGCGATTTAGGACAGGCAGACCCTGTTCTAAAATGGTTTGACTACTTACAGTAGGTGGGGGTGGGGGGGGGGCTCCAGGACACATCTGGCATCATAACCACTACAGTGTGCTATAGTTGTTATGGTGCTTTGAGTGTTCCTTTTAATATGACAATGTACATTACACTCCTAAATATATTACTATGTCCAATGCACTAAATAGTCATTTGATACGATTTTGTTTTTCATTTAAATGTGTATATACATCATTTTTTTAATCATATTTTTGTGTTTTGCTTTGTTTTGCTTTCAAGGTGCACTCTAAGCAAAAAACAAATTACATCTAAATTCATTGGCTTTTGGTACATACACACATGTTTTTTCTCAACTCAAATCTCTGAAATAACAATTTACATTACTAAAGCGTTTCACAAACCGTGGTACACAGTGTGTGTATCTCTATGTCTATGTATTTGGGTGTGTGTCACTGTCTGTATCTGTGTGTCTGTGTTTCATTGTTCGTATTTGAGTATATGAATGTGTGTCAATGTATGTGTGCATCTGTATGTGACAGTATGTGTATCTGTATGTCTGTGTATCTGTGTGATTGTGTGTGTTATTGTGTGTGTCTGTATGCTTGTCTATCTGTGTGAGTGTCGTTGTTTGTATCGGTGTATCAATATGTGTGTCAGTGTTTCCCTCTATGTGTCTATGTATCTGCATGTGTGTCAGTGTTTGTATATGTGTGTCTGTACATCTGTATGTGTATCAGTGTATTTATCTGTGTATCTGCATGTGTGTTAGTGTGAGGATGATTGTGTCTGTGTATAGTATTTGTGTCCGTGTTTCCATCTGTGTCTGTGTATCTGCATGTCTAGCAGTGTTTATATCTGTGTGTCTGTACACCTGTATGTGCTTCAGTGTTTCCATCTGTGTGTCTGTGCAACTCCATATGTGTCAGTGTTTGCAAGTGTGTTAGTGTGCCTGTGTGTATTTATATGTGTCAATGTGTGTATCTGCATGTGTCTGTATCTGTATGTGGGTCTGTGTTTGTATCTGTTGCTCTGTATATGTGTCAGTGTGTGTTACAGTTGTAATCACAATGATTAAACCCTCATTGAAAATCAGGTTTATTGGCAAAATTTGCAGACTTTCAGCTGTTTGCAATAAACAAAGCAAACAAACGCACTCTAAATAACTCAACACAATGAATGCTTCAAGTGGTTTCCCCAAAACCAACTGAAAATGCAACTTATAATGGAGCCTGGGGTAGAAGAGGACCAGGGAGAGCCTGGGGCAGAGAAAAGTGGGAGATGGGGAAAAGAAAAACGTCTACATTTGAAATAGCAGCTATTTTAATTACAAACATTTCGCTAATATGTGGGTTACAATTTATGTCAGATTGCCAGCCATTATAGAGACTTTATCCTTAAAACGTTGATTTCAGAAAGTTGTCATGTTTGAATTCATCACACACAGCACGATGGCATTGAACATGTATAGTGTTTCTAATAGAGATGCATTGGGATACAGTTCTTCTCATAGAGAAGTATCAGATTGGTGAGCACAACAATTAACACACATGTCCTGTAGCTCTGCACTTCCTATCATAGAGAAGTAACAGATTGGCAAGCACAATTAACGCACATGCACTATAGCTCTGCAATGCATCTCAAATGGTAGTATCAGATTGGCGAGTACAACAATTAACACATGCTATGCTTCTCGTAAAGAAGAAATGATTCCATGTATTTCTTTTTAAGGTTTAAGAATTCCTTTAATACAAAAAAAGTGATATCTATTGGTATCACCAACCTGTCTACCTGTCATCATTAGTACTGACCTTTCAAACAATCTCTCTATTTGCACTTTTTCCATCTTGTGAGGACATATTTCTTGTAACCACACAATTGAAGCATTAAGTTCCACTCTTCTAAATGAAGATGGAAAGGTAACTGCTGCGATGTTAAAAAAAAATATGCTAGATGCACTGAAGCATTCCTTACTTATCTGTAGCTAGACCAAATTCATCCTTTTTTTACCATTTCGTGAAATTTGTCTTTTAACCAACATTTTTCTTTGAAGTTTATATTGTCTGATGTTAGAATAGGGAACTATGCATGTTCCTCTGGCACCGAAAGCATTACTGTAGTTTAAATACAGTTTCTCTTTTGCAGCTGGATAAAGCAAAACGCTCTAATTTCATTTTTTTTAGCATTTCAAGAACTTTTGTTATGTACCAAGTATTGCTTGTGGCAGTTTACTATCTTAAATGTGAAATGAGCTGCTACAAAACTTTCTGCTAAGATGATATCTTATTGCTAATGTCTTTTATTATGGTTGAACGGGGATTCGGACATGACTCAAAATCTCTTCTAATTTGTATGGGCAAAATGTCTTCCTCCAGAGAGAGAATAGAATAAAGTTATGTCTGTCCATGAGCAATATTTAAAGAAAATACAAGTTCCTCTACATTTCCATTAAGTTAAACTGCTAGAACGTCACCTTTTATAGAGGTGATCACACTTGCTGATGATCACAGGCATTTGAATAGCAGCACCTGTCTGCTTCTAAGCCTCTTAATTCCTTTAGAAACAGTAAGGGTGTATTCTGTTATTCAGACTTGCCTTCTCCATTTTGGCTTTATTTTTGTTAAATAACTCAAGACACGGTGTAATATGTCATGTGTTGTTGTTCATCTGAGGTTGTATTTACCTATTTTTAAGACCTTACAAGGAACAGATGATTGTTATTATGTCCTCATATGTAAAACCATAGAATTCAAAGAGTGTGTGCTTTCTTTTTCCAATTACTGTACCTGTAAAATAGGAACAATATTTGCTATAGAGCAGCGGTTCCCACCTGTGTGCCTCGCGCAAAATATTTCCTTGGTGCTATGATCATAGTACAGGGAACCGTGCCTCATTCTCCCCTGCCGACTCTGCAGGACTGGAGGGGATATCAGCTGGCAGCTGGCAGCTGGCAGCTATCAGGGGAGGGAGATAGGACCCAGGGGAACTCTAACCTGCAGCTCCGCCGGGTTCTGCTCTCTGCAGCTCTGAGCATTGCTGCGGTTACCACGGCAATGCTCCGAATCTCGCTAGAGTGAACTCTATCAGCCCCTGAGGCTGCTAGAGTTAACTCTCCCCACACACACACTGCCCCCCATACACACACACTGCTCCCCACACACACAATGCCCCACCACACACACACATTGCCCCCATACACACACATTGCCCTTCATACACACACTGCCCCATACCCTCACACACACTGCCCCATACACACACCCTGCCCCCCATACACACACACTGTACCCCTCACATACACTGTACCCCTCACACACTGCCCCCATAGTTACACACTGTACCCCTTAAACACACTGCCCCCCATACACACACACTGTACCCCTCACACACACTGTACCCCTCAATACACACACAAGGTACCCCTCTGTATACACACACTGTACCACTAAAAACACACACACTGCCCCCCACACACACAATATTTCCATCACACACAATGTACTCCTCACGCACACACTGCACCCTTCAAACACACAGACACAATGTACCCTTCACACACGCACGTACACACACACACTACATCCTTCCCTTTACAAACACAATGCAGCCCCATACACACACTGCACCCCTCACACAAACACACACACACACTGCACCCCTCACACACACTTAACCCAACACACATTGCACCCATTTACACACACAAACACACCACAGCCCCTATCCTGCCAGACCCAGGTAAGTTGTCAAACTGTTTTTAACTGTTACCTTCAATCTGTTTTGCAAAGGATTTTACAAAAAGAGTGATTTTATCCCAGATGGAATAAATAAAATGTATTAGATTCTGCAAACAGGGAAACAGTGGGTACCTACTGGTAGCAATCACTATGAGAAAATGTTTTATTCTGTATTCATATATAGATCAAAATTAATGAGAACAGTATTGCTTCAATTACTGTAATAAAGGGACACTTTGGGCTTTAATGTATTTGATAGTTTTTGACCTCATATGCTGTATTTGTTTGCATGCTGAAATCTGTATAATTTTTGCAATATAAATAGATATTTTGCAGAAAGAAACCTTTCTCCTTAGTCATGCCCCCTCAAGATTCCTTATCAGTTTATGTACACAGCTTAGATCACTTAGTACTGTCAGTGAGCTGTGTACATACCTTTGATAAGGAAGTATTTTTCTGGAATGAGGTGCGTGGCTAAGAAGGCAGGCTTTTGGTGCATCACTCAGTAAAGCTTTTCTTTTTGAGCAAAAACTATAAAGATTTGAGTATGCAAAAATGCAGCATATTAATGTGGGTAAAACCTACCCGTTTCGATTGTTTTGTGCCCATAGCGCCCCATTAAAAAACTCATCAAAAATCAAAAATACACCAGGAGATAAATACTCGAAAACTATGCAGTTCTGTTCGGTCCATTTATCAATTTGTTAAAAAAAATTACATGCCACAATAACTTTTTTTTGCATTAATTAATAATGTAAGTTAAGTTTAATCCTTGAGGTGTATGAATCTTGCCTCAGGCATGCAAACTAGTCAAAAAATGTGTCAAGTCAGCCCAATAATACATTTTTTGCTAGATTTATTTGAGGCCTTGGCTGTATAAAGCCTTTGAAGGAAGATAACGAAAATGTGGTATCAATTTTCTAAAAACTGTTTTACATTTTCTAGAAATCCTAGACACCATGGGAATGTTTGAAATATTATGAAATATGATAAGACATTATGATTTTAGGTGGTTGCTTGCTGGTACTTGTCTTCAATCAAGTAAGACTTCATCAATTTAAACAAACTGTAGAGTTCAAGCAAAAGGTTACATATTACACATGACGAGTTATTTCAGCAACAGACGGGAGATGACGTTAGGGAATAAAATATTTACGGGTGTCTGTAGAGAAGTATATTTATACTTTCATCTGTTCACAGTATGTTCAAGGCAAATCATTTGTTGCATACTAAGCAACGATGTCCAGATCTGTTATATGTTTCACTTGTTCTGCTCTACTTCCTTTTGTATTGATATATGGGATATTTTTAAAGTCAGTCTTTAAGCACAGGTACTAGACATTTGCATTTAGATTATGACTAATCGGGTTTTGCACAAACTTCTGATGGATTTTAGAATTCCCAATCCATTTGTTTTCATTGGAAGAGCAAATTAGGGACTTATCTATTAACCCCTACAGGACGGGTGACAGACGAGGTCCGTCATCCTGGGAATACCCTTAACGACGGGTGACGGACCTCATCCGTCACGCGGTAAAATTAACCCCAGATCGCCGCAATCGCGGCGATCGTGGGGTTAATGGTGCTCCGGTCTGCCTCTGTAATAGAGGCAGACCGGGAGCACCCAATAGTGCTGCCCCAGCACATGTGCCCGCTCTGACAGCATGTCAGAGTGGGCACATGTGCTCAGTATACTTACCTTCCGCCTCCCTGCACATCCAGGTTCACTGTGAAGTGCAGGGAGACGGATCAGTGCTGATCCTGCCCCCTAGCGTAAAAAAAAAAAAAATGTCAATTTAAAATCCCACCCCCCTTTACCCATTTTAATAAAAAAAAATTAACCCCTTCCCTGCCAATTGATCACTGACTACAGTGATCAATTGGCAGGGATTACATTTTAATATGATCTGATATTTTTTTTAACCCCTGAGGGTTAATTCTTTTTTTTTTTTACCCTCAGGGGTTAAATTTATTTTATTAATTAATTTAAATATTTTAAAATTATAAATTTAGCTAGCTGGGGAGGGTGGAAGTTAGTGGGGAATTGGGGGATTTAGTGTTAGGCTAACTAGGGGTTAACGTTAAAAAAAGTTTTAAAATAAGCTTTAAAAAGTTAAAAAATTAAGTTAAAAAAAGTTTTAATAACGTTTAAGTAAAAAATTAAAAAAAATAAACCCTTTACCCAGTCCAAATAAAAATTAACCCCTTCCCTGCCAGTCGACCACTGCCTACAGTGATCAAAATACAGATCACAGTATTATACTGTGATCTAATTTTTTTTAACCCCTGACGATTAACTTTTATTTATTTTTTAACCCTCAGGGGTTAAATGTATTTAATTAACTAATTTAAATATTGTATAATTAAATATTTTGCTAGCTGGGGTGGGTGGGAGTTATGGGAAAATGGGGAATTTACTGTTAGTGCTGCTTACTGCTAGTTAGGGGTTAACGGGGTAAAAAAAAAAGCTTAGAAAAATGTTAAATCTGTAAAAAAAAGTTTTACGAAAGTTTAGGAAACTTTAAAAAAATGAATAAGCAAAACAAAAGTTTAAAAAATAGTTTTAAAAAGTAAAAAAAGTTTTAAAAAGTTAAAAAATACATTTAATAACGCTCATTACCACTACACCTGGTACAAGCTAGCGGAAAAATGATCCCACGCTAAGGTTGAAAATATGCCTTTTGAAATACCCTGGGATGTCTTCTTTAAGAAATGGTATGGCTTTATTGGGTATTTGGATTATATAGCCTGGTAAAATACTCTAAAATGGGACATGGGCACAGCATAAAAATTTAAAGTTTTAAAAAAAATGGAATGGCTGTGTCCCAAATGTGCCCCTCCGATGTCCACATATACCTGGCAAAGGTACATACGGGGGTATTTTTGTACTCAGCCGACATAGCTGAGCAACATATAAAGTTTTATAGAGTGGTGGTACACATAAGGTTTGCAAAATATACTGTGCAAACTCACTTTGTGTGTCAAAAAGGCAGAAAAAAACGCTTATTACCACTACACCTGGTACAAGCTAGTGGAAAAATGATCCCACGCTAAGGTTCAAAATATGCCTTTTGAAATACCCTGGGATGTCTTCTTTAAGAAATGGTATGCCTTTGTGGGGTAGTTTGAATTATATAGTCTGGTAAAATACTCTAAAATGGGACATGGGTACAGCGTAAAAATTTAAAGTTTGAAAAAAACTGGAATGACTATGTCCCAAATGTGCCCCTCTGATGTCCACATATACCTGGCAAAGGTACATACAGTGGTATTTTTGTACTCAGCTGACATAGCTGAGCAACATATGAAGTATTATACAGTTGTAGCACACATAAGGTTTGCAAAATATACTGTGCAAACTCACTTTGTGTGTCAAAAAGGCAGAAAAAACGCTTATTACCACTACACCTGGTACAAGCTAACGGAAAAATTATCCCATGCTAAGGTTCAAAATATGCCTTTTGAAATACCCTGGGGTGTCTACTTTAAGAAATGGTAGGCCTTTGTGTGGTAGTTTGAATTTAAAACCTGCGAAGATGCTTGGAAATTGCACATAGGCCCAGCGTCAAAATTCAAAGTTCTGTAAAAACTGATATGGCTTGGTCTCCAATATGGCACTGTAGCTTCACAAAATAGTGCCAAAGACATTCATTGGGGTTGTATTTTTACTCAGAAGACTTAGCTGAGCATAATTTGGAGGTTTTGAGCTTAGTGGCACATATGAAATATACAAAATGCCCAGCAAAAATGCAATCCGTATGTAAAAAAATGCCCCAAATTATTTTTTACCACATACTTTGGCATATATTGGTGAAAAAATGGGGGCATGCTAAGGCACAATATGCACCTTATGATATACCCTGGCGTGTCTACTTTTACAAATGGTAGGCCTTTGTGGGGGTTTTTTGAACAGTCAAACTGTTATAATACCCCAAATGGAAGCATAGGCTCATTAAATCCGTCTCTCAAAATTCTACTGTGAATACTGAAAAGGACAGGTCTCCTGTATGGCACTGTAGCTTCACGAAATAGTGCCATAGACATACAATGGGGGTGTCCTTTTACTCAGAAGACTTAGCTGAGCATAATTTGGGGGTTTGAACTTAGTGGCACATATGAAATATACAAAATGCCCAGCAAAAATGCAATCCGTATGTAAAAAATGCACAAAATTATTTTTTACCACATACTTTGGCATGTAATGGTAAAAAAATGGGAGCATGTTAAGGCACAATATGCACCTTATGAGATACCCTGGAGTGTCTACTTTTACAAATGGTAGGCCTTTGTGGGATTTTTTTAAACAGTCAAACTGTTATAATACCCCAAATGGAAGCATAGGCTCATTAAACCCGTCTCTCAGAATTCTACTGTGAATACTGAAAAGGACAGGTCTCCTATATGGCACTGTAGCTTCACAAAATAGTGCCAAAGACATACAATGGGGGTACCGTTGTACTCAGCAGAAGTAACTGAACACATAATAAAACTTTGTACAGGAATAGCACACACCAACTTTACAAAATACACATGAGAAGTTCTTTGTTATAAGTTTGTGTGCGAAAACCCCCAAAAAACACATTTTTACTCCAATGTTTAGCAGAGGTTGGTGGTAAAATGGCTAGGTAGAAAGTGTCAAAACAACCTTAGGTAAATAGCCTGTGGTGTCTACTTTATATAAATATATACTTTTGTGTGGCAATTTTGTTTTCTTTTATGGCTATTAAGCTTACAAGACAAACATACCAAATTCTAAAATCGCTCCACATTAAAAGTTTATTTTACTCCTTGTGCTTTGTGACCTGTAACTACCAAAAAAAACTTAAAATCCCAGACACATTATATATTCTGTAAATCAGAACAACTAAATGAATTTATTTAATTTTCCTTAACCTGCACTAATTGTGCACACATTATTATTGCAAAAACTGTAAAACAAAATCAAGATTTTTCATTTTTTAAGCATTAAGCATTTATGTAAATATATGTTACATCAAATTAAAGCCCTTTCTGTCCTTTAAAAAACGGTATATAATATGCGTCGGTGCAATAAATTAGTAAAATGCAAATTGCAGTTGAACGCAAACAGCAAAAAATGCAAAAAAATGCTTGTGTCATTAAGTGAAAGACAAGCTTCTGAAGCTGTGTCCTTAAGGGGTTAAGTAATTAAAACAGCAAAAATATGGAGCAATCTGCTAAACCGCACTCAAATTTGACATCCTTAAATAGGCATTCCCACTTAACGGTACCAAAAAAGGGGAGCTATCTACTAAACAGCAATAACGAATGTTAGATTTTCGGATGTTTCTGCAAATTGTTAATTGCCAAATATTGCCTAACCTAATTTGGGAATTACCAAAATGTAAACAAACCCCAAAATTTGTGCATGTTTCACAGGTACTATTACTAAGTATGTAATACTCTAAATCCAGGAGAAGGTACAAAATCCTTTGTGTAGTACGTTAATCCACAGCTGTAGACACAACCAAACCTATATATACTAACTTAATTGGCTCTGGTAGTTTTAGTGTAGTCTCTCAATTCTGCCCCTAAGTAAGAATAGTTTAGAACAGGTGGCTCTTAATCCCTGGGTCAGGAACCCCAATTGGGTGCCTATGATATTTTTGTGGGTCACCTAAGCTTGGAACAGGCACATCATATTTGTTAGATCTTGGCTACTGCTCACAATAAATTGTTTATTGTGGCAGCACTGCCACGCTCGGTGCAATGAATGTACCATTATACAATGGAATGGGTCTAATTTAGGTGTTTTGTAAAATGTATTTTGACATATATATTAAAACTGAAGAAAGGGCCTCCAAGCTAATGCTTATGTAATATTGGTCAAAAACTTTAAGAACTTACAGTCTAGATTAACCTCCAATTGCACTGTATTAGACTCTTCCAAATCACCTTTGTTGCCACTCTTCCGTCAACCTTAAACAACAATGTTCAATTAATATGACTACTAGTTCAGTTTAGTTTTTGGAACCCAGTTAACCATTATTAAATCATCCATACCTTACTAATTTTTTTGAAGCCCAGTAAAGTAAACTAGGTGAAAACTGGGTCTACATTATCTATGTTTTATTTTGGATTTTGAACTCGAATTATGGACTGCAAAGTTGTTAAGTCAATCAGGTTTATTCACTAATTCACATTTAAGAGAGAATCATAATTTAGGCTAAAATAGCTTAAATAAGCTGAGAGAGAGAGAGAGAGCTGAGTTGGAGAACTTTTTTCCAGTTTGACTGTTTATTCCCTAGAAAATACTAGAGAGTGTTTTATTTTAAACCCTTACTGACCAAGGTTTTTATGAGAGTCTATGTATTTAGGATGGAGACCTTTTTGGCACTTGTGCTACATGTTCATTCTAACAAAATCTAACTATTTCTCTTATAGTAAACCCATACACACCATACAATATTGTAATGCTCTCATCTGATGTCATATATGTATATATAGCAATATGTATGATAATATGTTGGAAACAGGAAAACGTAAAAATAAAAACAATTTAAATTTCCCACTAATCATAATTACCACACAACCACTCAACTAAAGAAAAAAAACTCAAAATAGATTCCCTTTTAGTCTTTTGTTACATGCCCAATATGTTTTGTATTTCATTAAATTTTTGGAAGATTTAAATAAACATTGTAAGGAGAAAATTACAGTTTTACAGTTAAACATTTGCAAAATTTGGTCTGCTGAGACTAGCAGTCACAGAATACAAAACTACACACAAGTACATGTTTGCAGAATGTAGACCCTCCATGTGTAGCGGTACTTACCCTTTCCAGGGGCCGGCCGGGGTCCTCTGTTCGAGCCGCGCGCAGTCCTGCTGCTGCACGAGCCGCGTGCGGCTCATCCGAAGGCAGGAACAGGAAGGCGGGCAGTGACCGCGAGAAGCGGGTCTCTGGCGCGCTCTTAAAGGGACAGTGGGAGCCTAAATTGGAAAAGGCCTCCCATTGGTCGCTGTCATGCCACACTCCCCATACACTTACCTTTTGGGGGCGTGGAGATGACAAGGACCAATCAAAATAGATGTTTAGTTATTTATTATTCACCTTTTTCCCTTGGTTCCTTGCCCTATCGTGGTTTCTGTTTCAGTTCCCTTTAGCGCTTGTTGTGTTCAGTTGTGTTCCTTCGTACTTGACCTTGGCTTTGTTTTCTGACTACGTTATCTCTTTATCCTTATCTGTTCTGTTTGCCGGCTTGCTGTTTACTGTGTACCAGACCCCGGCTAGTCCTAGCTTTCGCTGTCTCTTTGTGCCCTTGACCTCAGATCGTTCCTGACTCTGTACTTCTCCTATATACGTCGAGTCCGGCCACTCTAAGGTCTGGTAGACGTATCTCCCCTCTGTGTTGTCTTCTGTTTAGCTGAATCCTGCGTGTTGTGGTATATCCTCGTTACATTACGATAGGGCCATGGATCCCGCAGATTTAGCTCAGCAAATGGCATCCCATGAGGCTAGATTTGTAGAGCAGGATCACCATATGGATCAGATAGCCCAGGCTCTCCAGACGCTCTTATCTAGAACTATTCCAGCAACCACACCTAACCCTCCTACACCTCTTCTTCCTGAAGTATCAACTTTGCCTAATACTTCGGCCCATTTAACACCTCCTCCTAGGTATGGAGGGGACTCTAAGACATGCAGAGGTTTCATTAATCAAATAGAATTCCATTTTGAGATGTATCCACGTTCATTTCCCACAGAAAGGTCTAAGGTGGGGTTCTTTATGCACCAACTTACCGATAAAGCACTTAAGTGGGCAAACCCTATTTGGGAGGCTAATGGACCTATGGTGCATGATTTCAACAGTTTTCTTACGGCTTTTCATAGAACTTTTGACACAACGAAAAGGTCAAAAAATGCCGCAAGAGCATTAATGAGAATTAAACAGGGTTCTAGGTCTGTGGCTGACTATGCTATTCAGTTCCATACCCTTGCTTCACAGGTAGATTGGACCAATAATGGGTTAACTACTGCGTTCATGGAAGGTTTATCTGACACTATATTGGATGAGGTAGCAGCTAGTGAGCTTCCTATTGCATTAGAGGACCTTATTGACTACCTCATTGATATAGATAATAGGATTCGTGACAGGCTCTATACTAAGAACAGGAATAGACGTTTTGTTACACCTATTAACCCCAGAGTTGATAAACCTGAGAGTGTTAAAGTATCTGAGGAGGAACCCATGCAATTAGGGGTTGCCAAACTCTCTGATACTGAAACGTTACATAGGAGACGGGATGGACTCTGCCTATACTGTGGTAAGAGAGACCATATGGTAAATGAATGTCCTTTGCTTCCGGAAAACTCTCGCACCTAAGACTTTATAGGAGACTGGCCTTGGGTGTGATATCTAAGTCTCCTAAATTGCCTCCTAACCGTTTGCTTCTCCCTGTTTCTTTACATATGGGAAAGAGTTGTATAGCTGAGCACATATATGCTCTGGTAGACTCCGGGGCAGCTGAAAATTTCATAGACTCTGGTTTTGTTAAGAAAATCAACATTCCCATCAGAGAGAAGGAGATACCCTTGGCCGTTGAGGCCATAGATGGTAGACCATTAAGTTCTCCAGTTGTTACTCATGAAACTGTACCGTTTCACATGTATACAGGGGTTTTACACTTTGAAACCATTCGGTTCCAGGTCATCACCTCTCCCTCTTCACACCTAGTGTTAGGGTACCCATGGTTACATGCTCACAATCCCATTTTCGACTGGGAGTCAGGGCAAATAAAATCATGGAGCGAAGCCTGCCACGAATCTTGTACTATTGAAGTCACCCCTTTGAATTCTATTAATTCCTACTACTCCTCCTTTGTCTACAGTTATACCCCCTCAGTACTTATTTCTCAAGACTGTCTTCGATAAAAGAGAGGCTGACAAATTACCGCCTCAGAGACCCTACGATTGTGCTATTGATTTATTGCCTGGCACTATACCTCCAAAGGGCAGGGTGTACCCTTTATCTGTTCAAGAAAACCGTGTCATGGAGGAGTATATTAAGGAATCACTAGAAAAGGGGTTTATTAGGAGATCCTCTTCTCCGGCTGGAGCGGGGTTCTTTTTTGTATCGAAGAAAGAAGGTGATTTAAGAGGTCGATTATAGAGGTCTAAATAAAATCACTATCAAAAATGCATACCCTATACCTTTAATCACGGAATTGTTCGACAGGCTCAAACATGCAACTGTATTTACTAAATTGAATCTTAGAGGTGCATACAATTTAATACGTATTAAGAAAGACCACGAATGGAAGACGGCATTCAACACTAGATCTGGCCATTACGAGTATACTGTTATGCCATTTGGTCTATGTAATGCCCAAGCAGTATTTCAAGAATTTATTAATGACGTCTTAAGAGACTTTATTCACACATTTGTAATTGTGTACTTGGATGACATATTAATATATTCTACAGATTTACACACTCATCACAGACATGTTACAACAGTTCTGAAGACCCTTCTTGCTAATGGTCTTTATTGTAAACTGGAAAAAATGTCTATTCGACCAATCCGAAGTCCAGTTTTTGGGGTACTTGATTTCCGCTAAAAGTTTTCATATGGATCCCCAGAAGCTTTCTGCTGTCATAGAATGGCCTTTACCACAAGGTTTTTCAAGCCATTCAGCGTTTTCTTGGTTTCTCTAATTATTATAGACGTTTTATTAAAGGTTTTTACTCTATTGTAGCGCCTATCACCCGTATGACAAAAAAGGATGGCAATGCTCGTGTCTGGTCTCCCGAGGCACTTCAGGCTTTTGAATTTCTTAAGACTTTGTTCGCCTCTGCACCTATTTTACAGCATCCTGTCCCCTCATTGCCCTATATTCTTGAAGTTGATGCTTCCGATATCGGGGTAGGTGCTGTCTTATCCCAAAGAGAGTCGCCTGAAAAACCATTGCATCCTCGTGGCTTCTTTTCCAAACAGATGTCCAAAGCAGAGAAGAATTATGATGTGGGTAATCGTGAACTCCTTGCTATTATTTTAGCACTTAAAGAATGGAGACATTTGTTAGAAGGAACTAAGGATCCTATCCTCATATTTACGGATCACAAGAACCTATCCTACCTTAGTGAGGCTAAAAGATTGTCTTCTAGGCAGGCTAGGTGGTCACTGTTTTTGTCTCATTTCAATTATATTATCACCTATAGGCCAGGTGATCGCAATACTAAAGCAGACGCTCTGTCCAGACAGTTCGAAACTGCTGACAAACAGGAGATTGATGTTACTCCCGTCATTCCCCCAGACAGGATAATAGCTACTACTATTTTGTCTATTTCCTCGTCCCTCTTGCAGGCCATACAAGCAAAACAAAGCATGGCTCCTAGCGAGAGGCCTACTGATAAACTATTTGTTGATGTTCCCGAGAGACGGGATATTCTGTCGTTGTATCATGACACTAAGACTGCTGGATATCCTGGTATTTCCAAAACGGTGTCAGCTGTCTCTCGGTATTTCTGGTGGAATTTCTTATGCAGGGATGTCACCGACTATATAGGTGCTTGTACTACTTGTGCCTGTATGAAATCTTCTCGCAGAGTTCCTTGTGGGCTGTTTCATCCGTTACCCGTTCCCGAAAGACCTTGGTCTAACCTGTCCATGGATTTTATTGTTGAACTACCCCCTTCGAATGGTAATCCTAATGATAGTAGATCGGTTTTCCAAGATGGCCCATTTTGTGTCTCTTCGCAAGCTGCCCACGTCTAGGGAACTGGCATTTATATTTGCTAGAGAGGTGTTTAGGTTGCATGGCATTCCCGTATCTATTGTGTCCGATAGGGGTAGCCAATTTATTTCCAGGTTCTGGAAAGCCTTTTGTTCGGAAATGGGTATTACTCTCTCATTTTCTTCCGCCTACCACCCCCAGTCTAATGGAGCTGCTGAGCGTGCCAATCAAACTCTGGAGCAGTACCTTCGTTGTTTCGTATCCCACCATCAGAACAATTGGTCTGACCTTCTTCCTTGGGCTGAGTTTGCTCGGAATAACGCTACTCATGATTCTTCCGGCAAAAGTCCTTTTTACGTTGTCTATGGCCAGCATCCTGTTGTTCTTCCGGCTGCTTTCTCCTCACAGGGCATGCCAGTTCTGGATGAGCATTTGGCTGGTTTACGTAATACTTGGGAGCAGGTTCAGCGTTATTTGGTGGATTCCGCTGCTCGCCAGAAGGTGCAGGCTGACAAGCATCGCAGGGCGGCACCTTCTTATGTCGTGGGGGACAGGGTTTTGCTTTCCACGTGGAATATTCGCCTCCGTGTGCCTTCTATGAAATTGGCTCCCCGCTTTATTGGTCCTTATCGTATTTTGCATAAGGTTAATCCTGTTTCGTATGCCTTAGGTCTTCCTAAGAATCTGCGTATTCCTAATGTCTTTCACACCTCGTTGTTGAAGCCTTACATACGCAAACGCTATACCCGGCATACTCCTCCTCCCCCTCCTGTCTCTGTGGAGGGTCATGAGGAGTTTGAAGTTTCTGCTGTTCTTGACTCTCGTTTCCTTAGAGGTCGACTTCAGTAGCTGGTGCATTGGAAGGGCTATGGGCCTGAGGAACACAGTTGGATTTCCGCTGACGCTGTTCACGCTCCTCGCCTTGTGCGTTCTTTCCATTCTTGTTTTCCTGCCAGGCCTGGCCCTCCCCGTGTCCTCAGGGGGGGTACTGTAGCGGTACTTACCCTTTCCAGGGGCCGGCCAGGGTCCTCTGTTCGAGCCACGCGCGGTCCTGCTGCTGCACGAGCCGCGCGCGGCTCATCCGAAGGCAGGAACATGAAGGCGGGCAGTGACCGCGAGAAGCGGTCACGTGTCCCGCCTGACTCTAAGAGCGCACCGCGGGTCTCGGGCGTGCTCTTAAAGGGACAGTGGGAGCCTAAATTGGAAAAGGCCTCCCATTGGTCCCTGTCATGCCACACTCCCCATACACTTACCTTTTGGGGGCGTGGAGATGACAGGGACCAATCAAAATAGATGTTTAGTTATTTATTACTCACCTGTTTCCCTTGGTTCCTTGCCCTATCGCGGTTTCTGTTTCAGTTCCCTTTAGCGCTTGTTGTGTTCAGTTGTGTTCCTTCGTACTTGACCTTGGCTTTGTTTTCTGACTACGTTATCTCTTTATCCTTATCTGTTCTGTTTGCCGGCTTGCTGTTTACTGTGTACCAGACCCCGGCTAGTCCTAGTTTTCGCTGTCTCTTTGTGCCCTTGACCTCGGATCGTTCCTGACTCTGTACTTCTCCTATATACGTCGAGTCCGGCCACTCTAAGGTCCGGTAGACGTATCTCCCCTCTGTGTTGTCTTCTGTTTAGCTGAATCCTGCGTGTTGGGGTATATTCTCGTTACACCATGATATTTAAATAAGATCACTGTGACACTTTTCATTTACCCATTTTATTATGGACCTTTGCCAAACATAGAAATCTACCATAGCCCTTACTAACCCTAACCCTAGCTAACACAAACTAACCCTAACTAACCCTAACCCTAGTTAACACTATCCATACTGTTATCCCTGTGTGAGCACATTACAGCATATCATTACTCTGATTTGTTCTCACAATGATCAGTGGGGGTCACTCAAACAGTATTACTTGACTGCTTTATTGTGAAGCAGTCGAGCAATAGCCATGCACGTGCCAATCATGGTATATCCCGGGCAGATACTGCCTGCAGCTCTGAGCTATTAACAAGATAGGAACGTTGTGATAGCTTGTAGGTTCTGTAAGGCTATTGCTGGATGTCTCATGCTTAAGACATTCAGAATTTCATGGTTTTTCCCTCAGTCAGCATGTATAGGGTTCTCCCACATGCCATATACTATGTTTTATAGGAATTTAAAGGGTATCCAATTGCTGTAGCATGCTGCCATGATGATTGGATGCCTTGGGCAGCCTCCAGAGGGCTATTGTTGGATGGCTTCGCTAGCACGAAGTCTAGTAATAGCCGAGTCTTGCTACAACTGGAAATTGGCATTTAAATGTTTGCTGTATCTTTTACATTACCATCTCAAACTATATTAGTGATGGCAAAATGCAGGATCCAACATCAACTACAAGGGGGTTCAGATTGAAGATTTAGCAGCTGTCATCACAATCCACTTCAGCCCATACACAACCAGGACACACTTTGAATTGGAAGAGAAGAAACAGAAGAAACAGGGGATATTTATCAAAATGTTCTGTTTTACAAAGTGTTCTAAAGTACTAAAAGATGGTCAGCCACCATGGAGACCAGTGGAACTAGCAGGCACACTCCATTGGTGACCCCTCCACTTTTATCTATTTGCACTAGTTTTTTCAAAGGATACTTGATAAATCTCCCCCTTTGTTTCTATTTCTCCTCCTCTCTGTATACTCTTGCTCTCTTTTTGCTGATTTCCAGAACGAAAGACAGAGCTTAGACAATGATGCACTGTTGTGATTATCATTGATTGCATTTCTAATTTGTCATTATTATTTGTCAGTTTTTGTACCTTATTGTGATTTAAATGTATGCATTACGCATCCCTCTCTCTTACTCCCCCAAAAATGTTTTATTCCTTTTGGTCACTTGAAAAATGTGTCAACCCTAAATGTCATCCAGCCCTTTTAAGAATGTCACCCTATGATTAAAAGATCCTCTTGCTAACCTCTTGCCAAGTCTCAAAATAATGTGGTATACATGCTCAACAATCTAATGACTTGTGCCAGCACATTTTTTATTATTTTGCTTTTGCTATTTTGTGAACCCCAAGAACAGATCTATAAAGTAACGTTTCAAAACTTAAAAAGACAGGAAATAAAATATTGGTTTAATTAAACATCTAGCATTGTAATTTTATATATCACTTATACTACTCTGTTAAGCAATGATGTGAATCACCTCTACTGTTTCATTTTCAGGTTCTTGTAAAATCACCCTCACAATGGTCCTTGAGATACAGTAAATTCCATCATTCATGCAGTGCAAAGGGACTCTAGTTTTAGAGAAGAACGTAAGCAAAACAAATCACTAAAGTAAATGATTTATATTAATCTGAACACATAGGTTTTCCACGTATCATCTTTATTCACGTTCCACAACACAAGGGATACGTAGGGGCAGTGGTGTACTAAGGGGGGGGCGTAGGGGGCGGTCCGCCCTGGGTGCCACTAGGTGGGGGGTTCCATGACCTAGGTGTGGGGGCTGTGTGAGCTGTGGCCGCACAGTGCCCCATGGTAGTTAGGGTGCCGTGCGGCCAGAACAGCTCACACAGCCCCAGGAGCAGCTGAACTGGCCGCACGGACGGAAAGTGGGGGCGGGGCTAAGCAGAATCGGGGCGGGGCCAAACCGGCAGCGGGGGCGGGGCTTAATATCAGACAGTCCCCCTGCTGGTGGGAAAGTAAAAAAAAATAAATTAGACAAGTGTAAAAATAAATTAAATATATTTATATATATACATATTATAGATATGTAACGTCATACAAAGTGTATTTTAATATTAATATAAGTATATATATTAATATTAAAATACTCTTAGAATGACGTTACATATATAAAATATGTATATATATATTATATATATAATAGATGTACATATATATTATATATAAATACGTATAATTAAAATAATAAATAAATAAAATAATAAAATAAATAAATAAAATATTGAAACAAAATGTAATATAAATTATATATGCATATGTAATTTCATTCTAACTGTATTTTGTTATTAATATATATATATCGGGAACAAAATACACTTAGAATGACATTCTATATATATCTATCTATTTATATATATAAAATACATATAACCGCAAATATATATATATATATATAGATAAATACATATAATTACATAAAAGATTACATTAGTATACACGTAGAATTTAAATACCTATAAATGCATATATATTAAAATTCTACGTGTATATTTAAATAATCTTTTAACATAATTATGTGATTTGATTAATTAAAATTTGATTGACATGCCTGACAACACAGGGAGAAAGTGCAGAGAATTTAATTCGCAAGCACTACATTTGACCCTGTAACTCTCCAAGACACCATAAAACCTGTACATAGGGGGTACTGTTTTACTCGGGAGACTTCGCTGAACTCAAATATTAGTGTTTCAAACTGGTAAATTGTATTACAACGATGATATTTTAAGTAAAAGTTATGTTTTTTGCATTTTTTACAAACGAACGGCACTTTTATGGTCTATATTATTGTTGTAATATGTTTTACTGTTTTAAAACACTAATATTTGTGTTTAGTGAAGTCTCCCGAGAATAACAGTACACCCCATGTACAGGTTTTATGGTGTTTTGGAAAGTTAGAGAGTCACATATAAGGCTTGCATTTCATTTTTTTCACATTTAAATTTGCCAGATTGGTTATGTTGCCTTTGAGAGCATATGGTAGCCCAGGAATGAGAATTACCCCCATGATGGCATACCATTTGCAAAAGTAGACAACCCGAGGTATTGCAAGTGGGGTATGTCCAGTCTTTCTTAGTAGCCACTTAGTCACAAACACTGGCCGAATATCAGTTTTTTGCTTTTTTCACACAAAAACAAATATGAACGCTAACTTTGGCCAGTGGTGGTGACTAAGTGGCTACTAAAAAAGACTAAACATACCCCACTTTCAATACCTTGGCTTGTCTACGTTTTCAAATGCCATGCCATTATGGGGGTAATTCTCATTCCTGGGCTACCACACCGTCTCAAAGGTAACATTACTAATCTGGAAAATTTCAATTTGAAAATGGAATGTTCTATATTTGACCCTTTCCAAAACAACATAAAACCTGTTAATGGGGGGTACTGTTGTACTCATGAGACATCGCTGATTACAAATATGTGCATTTTCTTGCAGTAAAACCTAACAGTATTATGACATTCACAGTTAGAATGTCAGACGGAAATGCAAATTTAAAAGAAAATCTTATTTTCTCACATTTTTTTTAATTTTATTCATAATAAATTTTGTTCCATATATGAATAGTTAATGATAAATACAAGCCCTGTTTCTCCTGAACAAAATGATATATAATAAGTGTGGGTGCATATAATTTGAAAGAGGGGAACTACGGGTGAACAGACATATAGCGCAAATTCTAGTTTTTGTTTACGTTTTGTTTTGATCAGAACGTGCACTATTGACTCCGTCCTGAAGGGGTTAAGTGATTTTATTAATTATAATTTGAGGTACAACCCAGGCAGAAAGTCCAGAGAATTTAAATTGCAAGCTCTATATTTAACTCTGTAACTTTCCCAAACACTATAAATCGGAGGTACTCTTGTACTTGGAAAACAATGCTGAACACAAATATGAGTTTTTGAAAACAGTAAAACGTATCACAATGATGATATGAAAATGCAAAAAACAAATATGAACGCTATCTTTGGCTAGGATTTGTGTCTAAGTGGCTACTAAAAATTTTTGTCTACTTGAGCAAATAGTATGCCATGTTGGGTTAAATGTCATTCCTGGGCTGTCATACAGTCTCAAAGGCAACATAACCAATGTGGAAAATTTCAACATGGAAAAACTGAAAAGGGGAAATTCCTATATTTGACCCTGTTTCCAAAACCCAATAAAACCAATACATGGGGGTATTGTTGTACTCATGAGACATCACTAAATACAAATATGTGTATTTTATTGCAGTAAGAGCAACAAACAAAACAAAACAACAGTATTATGATATTGGCAGTTAAAATGCAATGCAGAACTAAGAAAATAACACGATTTCTTGATTTCTCACACATTTTTAGATTTTATTCATATAAAATGATGTTGCATATATAAACATATGGTGTGAAATGAAAGCCCTGTTTCTCCTGAACAAAATGATGTACAATAAGTGTAGGTGCACTTAATATGAAAGAGGTACATTATGGTTGAACAGACATATAGTCAAATTCCAGGTTTCAAATTCAGAACGTGTACAATTGCCTCTGTCCTTAAGGGGTTAGCACCAGAAAAAATATAATTTAAAAACAACACTCAAACAGTAATATCCATTCAGAAGGTTCAAAGTTATATACAAATTGAATGGTCATTCAAATGTTTATATATAGATATGCAAGGCTGAAGGCTGTCACTTAGGGACAATTAGTCTGTACTAACAGATTTATTCAATAAATTGTGAATTTTAAAAATAATGTTGGGTAACTGACTTGGGGCAACATGGCCTCAATTCGGACTTGAGTGTGCATCAACTCCTTGTCAAATTCTTATGGAATTAACAATTAGAGTTCTCCCAAGTTCACATCACCGGGCACTTGGCTCAGAAGCTTTACTATTGCTACCAAGTCCGCAGTGAACATTTCACATTCTGAGAAACATTTAAGAAGGAAAGATCTGTAGAACCCCACTGAGTCTAGCTGGCAAGCTAAGGCTACGCATATTTTGGTAAACACCCAAGGTGATAATTTTCTGGATTTGACCCAAGAATTACCACATCTTAGTTCTGTTTAGGTTAACAGAGTCTATAGCATATGAAGTATTATGATTGCTGGACTAAAACGAAGGCTTTGCAATTGGGGTTGGAGCAATTTTAGAGGAACACTCCAAACACCATAGACACTACAGTAAATTGTCATGGTTATGGTGACAGGAGTGCCCTGGCTACCCCCACATTCCTGTCCTAATGTGTTTTACACTCCACCTCCTATAGACTGAAAGCTTGTTTGAGCAAGGTCCTCTTCAACCTATCGTTCCTGTAAGTTTTTTTGTAATTGTCCTATTTATAGTTAAATTCCCCCTCTCATAATATTGTAAAGCGCTACAGAATATGTTGGCGCTACATAAATGGCAACAATAATAAAAATGTAATGGTTTGACTTCTTACCTGGGGTCCAGAGGGCACCCAACCTCCATTACACCTGAGCTGGAGTCACCACTAGCTCTCCTGACCGAAGCTTACTGCTCTTTGTAGGCTGGTGTGGAGGCATGGAACAGGAAGTCAAACAATTCTACAATGGTTTGACTTTACACACTGAGGGTGTGGGGCAGGGCACTGCTGCACTATAAGCACCACAGCATGCTATAGTGTTTATGGTGCTAGGAGTGTTCCTAACAGTCTGAAATATATTTATTTAAAGTAGTGTAGTGATACTTACCTATTTTACTGGAATCGTATTTCCTGTGATATTCAATATTAAATTTAGAGCAAAATGTGTTAAGGTTATTTTGCATTATACAGTACTAGAATATAGTAAGGAGTACGCGCTGTAGTAAAATATATAAACTTTTTTCTTATGATAATCGAATTTCCCTGTTACAATAAAAACTGCAAGTCAGCAGTTGTACAGTTAGGGGGCCGGTGTTTCTTTTCTTGATTTTTCTCCGTGCATAAACAAGTGAAATATATGCCATTGACATAGCAGGGAATAAATCAATTTCACAAGTTTAATGATTATGATAGTCTTGGAAAATCTTTGTTCAGAAATTCTTTGTGAGACTGTGCAACACTGAAAACACATCTGTTATCACATACATGTAAAACAAAATCATGTACGTGGTATTTGGACAGGGCCAGACTGGCCCACCGGGATACCGGGAAATTTTCCGGTGGGCCGTCGGCACCGTCGGGCCTGGCAGACACCTGGGTCTGCTGGGAGCCGCTGGGGGAGGTCTGCTGGCGGCCGCTGGGGAAACCGTTCTGTCTCTGCTCCCCAGCGCGCAGCTTAATGAGACCGGGGCCAGAATATGATATCATATTCCGGCCCCGGTCTCATATAGCAGCACACGAGCGAGGGAGAGCAGAGCCAGCAGACCTCCCCAGCGGCCGCCAGCAGACCTCCCCAGCGGCCGCCAGCACAAGTCCTCCAGCAGCCGCCAGCATAAGTCCCCCAGCAGCCGCCATCACAGGTGCCCCAGCAGCCGCCAACACAGACAGCTGTCTGCACTGCACGACCCCCTGGCAGGTGTAGTAATGTGTGTCAGTGTGAGTTTGTCTGTCTGTCATGGTGTGTCTGTCTGTCTGTTATGGTGTGTGTGTGCCTGTCTGTCTGTGTCATGGTGTGTCTGTCTGCCTGTTATGGTGTGTGTGTGTGTGTGTGTGTCTGTGTCATGGTGTCTGTCTGTCTGTTATAGTGTGTCTGTCTGTCTGTTATGGTGTGTGTGTGTCTGTCTGTCTGTGTCATGGTGTGTCTGTCTGTCTGTGTCATGGTGTGTGTGTGTCTGTCTTTGTCATGGTGTCTGTCTGTATGGTGTGTGTGTGTGTGTGTCTGTCTGTCTGTGTCATGGTGTGTGTGTGTGTGTCTGTCTGTGTCATGGTGTCTGTCTGTATGGTGTGTGTGTGTGTCTGTCTGTCTGTGTCATGGTGTGTGCGTGTGTCTGTCTGTCTGTATGGTGTGTGTCTGTCTGTCTGTCATGGTGTGTGTGTCTGTCTGTCTGTCATGGTGTGTGTGTGTCTGTCTGTCTGTGTCATGGTGTGTGTGTCTGTCTGTTCATCATGGTGTGTGTGTCTGTCTGTCTGTCATGGGGTGTGTGTCTGTCTGTCATGGGGTGTGTGTCTGTCCGTCATGGGGTGTGTGTCTGTCTGTGTCATGGTATATGTGTGTGTGTCTGTCTGTGTCATGGTGTGTGTGTGGGTCTGTCTGTGTTATGGTCTGTCATGGTGTGTGTGTCTGTCATGGAGTGTGTATCTGTCATGGTATATGTGTGTTTCTGTGTCTGACATTGTGTATTTGTGTGTTTAAAAATAGTGTTTTTGCTCACCTTTTTTTCCCCCATGCAGTGTGCTGGTCTACCCTCGACTGGCCCTGCCTCTATGGTTGAAATCATCAAGCTTGATGATATCAGCCAATCCAATGCTTTGCCACAGTCAGCAGTTGTACAGTTAGGGGGCCGGTGTTTCTTTTCTTGATTTTTCTCCGTGCATAAACAAGTAAAATATATGCGATTGACATAGCAGGGAATAAATCAATTTCACAAGTTTATTGATTATGTCTTGGAAGTCTTGGAAAAACTTTGTTCAGAAATTCTTTGTGAGACCGTGCAACACTGAAAACACATCTGTTATTACATACATGTAAAACAAAATCATGTACGTGGTATTTGGACAGGGCCGGACTGGCCCACCGGGATACCGGGAAATTTCCCGGTGAGCCGTCGGCAACCGGGGCCGGGCAGACACCTGGGTCTGCTGGCGGCCGCTGGGGGAGCTGTTCTGTCTCAGCAGCGCGTGAGGGCGGGAGAGCAGAGCCAGCAGACCTCCCCCAGCGGCCGCCAGCAGACCTCCCCCAGCGGCCACCAGCACAAGTCCCCCAGCAGCTGCCAGCATAAGTCTCCCAGGAGCCGCCAGCACAGGTGCCCCAGCAGTCGCAAGCACAGACAGTCATCTGCACTGCACGACCCCCTGGCAGGTAGTAGTAATGTGTGTCAGTGTGAGTTTGTCTGTCTGTTATGGTGTGTCTGTCTGTCTGTTATGGTGTGTGTGTGTCTGTCTGTCTGTTATGGTGTGTCTGTCTGTCTGTCTGTGTCATGTGTCTGTCTGTTAGGGTGTGTCTGTCTGTCTGTTATGGTGTGTGTGTGTGTGTGTGTGTGTCTGCGTCATGGTGTGCCTGTCTGTCTGTCTGTTATGTGTGTGTCTGTCTGTGTCATGGTGTCTGTCTGTCTGTTATGGTGTGTCTGTCTGTCTGTTATGGTATGTGTGTGTGTGTCTGTCTGTCTGTGTCATGGTGTGTCTGTCTGTCTGTCTGTGTCATGGTGTGTGTGTGTGTGTCTGTGTCATGGTGTCTGTTTGTATGGTGTGTGTGTGTGTGTGTGTGTGTCTGTCTGTGTCATGGTGTGTGTGTGTGTGTCTGTCTGTCTGTCTGTGTCATGGTGTCTGTCTGTCATGGTGTGTGTGTGTGTCTGTCTGTCATGGTGTGTGTGTGTGTGTCTGTCTGTATGTCATGGTGTGTGTGTATGTGTGTCTGTCTGTCTGTGTCATGGTGTGTGTGTCTGTCTGTCCGTCATGGTGTGTGTGTGTGTGTGTGTGTGTATGTCTGTCCGTCATGGGGTGTGTGTCTGTGTCATGGTGTGTGTGTCATGGTATATGTGTGTGTGTCTGTCTGTGTCATGGTGTGTGTCTGTGGGTCTGTCTGTGTCATGGTCTGTCTGTGTCATGCTCTGTCATGGTATATGTGTGTTGACAGACACACTCACATGGTATATGTGTGTTTCTGTGTCTGTCATGGTGTATATGTGTGTTTAAAAATAGTGTTTTTGCTCACCTTTTTTTTTCCCCATGCAGCGTGTTGGTCTCCCCTCGACTGGCCCTGCCTCTATGGCTGAGATCATCAAGCTTGATGATCTCAGCCAATCCAATGCTTTGCCATAGGATTGGCTGGAAAACGCTACACCAATCAGCATCTCCTCATAGAGATGCATTGAATCAATGTATCTCTATGGGGAACGTTCAGCACCTACAGAGTGTGGAGGCCCTGAATGTAGGTGCACTGACACAGGAAGCACCTCTAGTGACCGTCTGAGTGGCTGTCACTAGTGGTGTCACTTTGAAGCAATGTAAACATTGAAAAGCCTGTAGGGACATGCTATAGACACCAGTACCACTACATTAATCTGTGTGTGTGCATCTGCTAGTGAGTGAGCTTGCTTGCATGTGTGTGCCTGTTAGTGAGTGAGCTAGTGTTTTTATGTTAATGAGCTGATGTATATCAGTGAGATTGTTTGTCTATGAGGCTGTGTATCAATGAGCTTGTGTGTGTCATTGAGATGTCAGTGTCTGCATGTGAGTATGCTTACTGTATAATTAAATGTTTTACTCTGAAAGGACCAATATTTTATATTAGAAAAAGCAATATATATATATATATATTACTCTATTATCTGTCATGGCAAGACATAGCCTTACATATTACACGCGACAATATATGGCGCAGTGACTTATGGGGCTGGCATAAACATTTTTTCCAGGGCTGCTTTGTATCCCCAGTCCGGCCCTGTATTTGGATTGTGCCACAACAACATTATATCATTAATAAAGTATATGAGTAGGCCAAATACATAAACAGGTTTGTAAATATCTCAAAATTCCACGTGGACAATATTCAGTGAAAATGGCCCAAATCTGACCAGAATGGCAATTCTTGTAGTTTCTACGGCCAAATCCTGTTGCAATTCTGTCGATCTTCAGTAACTGGTTTCAAATCAATGCTTTTCACATCTGAAACCTAGACAAAGTATAGGGATACAGAATATGTATAATGCCCCAATATTTAACTTTGTTAGAACTGAATGCACCCAGGCAGAATGCACTTTCACAAATTATTGTTCGCTTTCTTTTTGCAAGTGAATGATTATTTGAAGTACTATTTGTCCTTCAGAGGGGAAAATAGTTTAAAAAAAACAACCGCAGTAGTACAAAAGTTAATCATGTGGCAATTGGCTAGTGCTTCAGATGCCACATAAAAAAAAGTTTTGAAAATTGTGATATATATATATATTATTTAAAATAAGGGGGGGGGTGGACTAGTGTGAGCTATGTGCAAGCTATTAATTTTATATTAACCTGAGGGAAGCAAATGGGGGCGGATCAGGGCAGCTAATTAAAATAAAATGGGGGAACCTAGTGTGTCTCCCATCCATGGGAGGCAGGTGGGGGCAAATAATAAAACATACAAGTCTGACTCTACTTTGATCTTTGTGTGTCCCCATCTTAAAGTGACAAAGTGACTATGAGGATATGGCTGTTTGTCACCATATTTTGTAATAAATGTGATTTATCTACATTCAGAACTGAGACCTGCAGTGAATTGTAAAATATAGGCCAAATTATAGAAATACATTTTCCCAATCGGCTATATTTTTACCTACATTATTCTGTTTCCTATAATTCTGTTTCTCTTAATTCACTATAAATGACTGTTAAAGGCGGAAAGGTGGAATGAAATTATTTTGCTACAAATCATACAGAATGTAAGCAATTTAAATAAATGTTATATTTATTTAAAATATATATTATACGGGCATTTTTGGGTTTGCTTTTATATTTTGTAGTTTAAACAAATACATAGCATCATGTTTATTGGAAAATAATGGTCAGCACAACCAAATACAGTAGGTATGACCGCATGGAGTCTATTTACTAAACACCATATTTTCTCCAGGTGAACAAAATTTTGTGAAAAGGGACAAATTGCGGCTGATATGGAATTGATCATATTTACTAAAGCCAATTCTGGTCAGAATTAGAGAAACCCAGCCCTGCACCATCTGGTCAGATGCAGTCAGACTGTCAAGCAAGGGTTAAATCATGCCACTCACTATGACTAAAAACAAATTATTTTGGCACTGGTCCCCCCTATCCATGGACATCAGGTAGGGTGTAAACATAATAATGGGGGGAGGACCGGTCACTTTTCATCCCCCACCCATGCCCAGCAGAAGGAAGGGCCTGTAAAAAAATATGAGGGGATATGCTAAACTCTAAACCTGAAATAGAGATGCTACTAATATAATAATGGGGGAACATCCTACTGTCCCACTCAGTCTCCACCGATGGGCAGTGGAGCTATAATAAAGGCTCCCCTTATTATAGCTCCACTGCCCATCGGTGGAGACTGAGACAGGCCATTGTCCACCCCCACTAAATTCCTTACTCCCCATTGGCTTGTGGTCCCCAAATGGATGGGAAAATTTATTGTATACAAAACCTTGAATAAGCATGTCCCCTTTTATATGTTTCCAAATTTTGTAGAGTTAGAACCTGGAAAAAAAAACTACATTTTATGGGGATTTATATAAATTTATACCACATATGGATACTTTGTTCCCTTAAGGACGGGAGTTCTATGCCATCCTACATAAAGTGGGCTTAGAAGCCTGTAGAGTGAAAAAGTGTCCCCCTGGACAAATAGGGAAGGGGGAGAATGACTGCTGCCCAGGATAGTGGGATGGTTCAAGTGTGCAACAATTTTGCAAAGATGGAAGGATTCATAAGGGGGGAGCAGGGGAGGAGACTTACCAGTCAGAAGGAGATTGTCAGTCACCCTGGTTTAATTTTGATTTTCTTCCACTGACTGTACAATTTTCTGGATTTCTTTCCTGGGATTACCTGGGCCTGCATAAAAACATACAACAATCTCCTTTTACTTCACTTGGAGAAGAATAGTCTTCAATATGGCCACCCCATCACTTGACTTACCAGGAGTCCCATGGCTCCTTGGACCAGGTGCTGTCTCAAGTGCAGCAGGCTGCAGGAGGACGTCTGGATCGGCTAGAGGGAGCTGAGGAGTCGTTGAGCGGGCAAAGGGCCAGGAGGTCGAGGCCTCCGTCGCGTTTGTCGCCAAGTCCAGTGCGGAGGAGCGGAAGGAAGAGTGACCATCGGTTGGAGGAAGTGAGCGGTGAGGCCGGGCGCTTGCCAGCGCGAAGTGTAGCCAGCCGGAGGCGGAGAAGGGCCGGACAGGTACTGGCGGTATCCGGGCCCCAAATGTCGGAGATCGAGATGGCGGGAACCCGTCCGGAAGGTTGCACAGCCCGCGCGCTTCTCTTCCGGCGCGGGTAAGGGAGTCGTCATCACGCACGCAATCCTGCGTGCGTGCAACATCGGGCGTGATGACGCGGAGAACGCCGCGGCGCGCATGCGCGCGGACGTCACTGGCTGGAGCCGGAAAATCTCCTGCGGTGCGGGAGCACCCCGAAGACACGCAAAAAGGACCGCAGAGGTACGCTGACGGTGCCTGCGGGTCCCAGGAGCGAGAAGAGGATGGACTCAGTCTGCAATCCGGAAGAAGTACAGTTGCAGCTTATGCAATCACTTTTGGGTCACCTGAACTTTGCTTGTCGTGTTCTGTCCATGGGCCGTGCATTCTGTCGACGTTTGTCCTTGGCTACGGTGGGGGTTAAACAACCATTTCATTTTATTCGTATCACCAGTAGGCTGCGGTCAGACTTACAGGTGTGGAGCGCCTTCTTGGGTACGTATAATGGTCATTCTTGTTGGCTGCGTTCAGAGGTGTCTAACTGCGAGCTGGACCTGTTTACTGATGCATCAGGGTCCATAGGTTTTGGGGCCTATTTTCAGGGGCAGTGGTGCGCGGCGGAGTGGCCGGCCAACTGGCGGGGTTCAGAGCTGATAGGTAATCTGGCGTTTCTAGAATTGTTCCCCATCGTGGTTGCGGTCAAATTGTGGGGTGCAGGCTTGGGGCACAGGAAGGTAATGGTTCACACGGACAACATGAGTGTGGTCCATGTGATCAATCGTTCCACGTCTGGGTCCCCTCCGGTTTTGGCATTGCTCAGGCGTCTATGTCATGGAGTAACACTTCGGGGTTAAGTTCTCAGCAGTGAGGAGCCTGACTCCACCCCCCTCTGACACAGCTCTGACAGTATTTAGGGAGACTGGGCCAGAGGGAGGGTGCTTGGTGATTGATTGTTTGAGCTAACGTGTGAGTTGCCTCTGTGGAGCTCCATAGGCTCAGCTACAGGGAAACTAGGACCAGACAAACCCTTCCAGCCTTTGAGCAAATGCAAGGATTGCTGCAAGCCATAAAGGATTACTGGAGAAAGGAAACTTTGCTACTTTACAAGTGGACAATATGTCTGGACTATTGGAGGACTACCCATATAAACCTTAAGTATATCTTTCAGCTAATTGATTACAAAATAATTTATTCTATGAACTGTTTCTTGCATTGCAAATACTTCCATTTCTACAAGTTACTAATCTCATGAAGGACAACTCCCATCATGCTTATTCACTATGAACTGTTTCTTGCTCTGCAAATATATGCATTGCTACAAGTTACTAATCTCATGAAGGACAACTCCCATCATGCTTATTCACTATGAACTGTTTCTTGCTCTGCAAATATATGCTACTTTACAAGTGGACAATATGTCTGGACTATTGGAGGATTACCCATATAAACCTTAAGTATATCTTTCAGCTAATTGATTACAAAATAATTTATTCTATGAACTGTTTCTTGCATTGCAAATACTTCCATTGCTACAAGTTACTAATCTCATGAAGGACAACTCCCATCATGCTTATTCACTATGAACCGTTCATGCTTTGCAACTATTCTCAGCTAATTGATTATTGTTCCTATTCAAGATTATTCTCATGAACTAATGTTACTTAATGCATCTCTGAAGAAATACTTAATACTGAACTTTGTGTTGTTGAATTACTTGCAATTCTTATTATTGGATTATTGCCTAAATGCAATTCATTTAAGTTTAACTCTTATTAAAACTTCGGTTGAATCAAGTTACCAGTGATTCTCTCTTTTCTTAAAGCTACAGTATTGATACTTAAGGATTCTCCATTTCTTTACTATTGTAATTAGGGAGTTTACAAGCTGCAGTTGAGTTCCAACCCAAATCACCCCTAGTAGCGTAACAGTCTAGTGCTACTCTGTCTTCAATGTAATTTGTGGTTGGTAGCCAGGCATGTGCCGGGGGTAGACAATGTCATTGCTGACTCTCTTTCTCGGTTTCAGTGGGACCGTTTTCGGGAGGCGGCTCCGGAGGCAGCGCTGACGGGAACCCCGTGTCCGCCTTACTTGTGTAACCTGGTTTCGGACATTTGAGACGATTGATTCGTGGGTCCTTATCGGAGTCGTCTTGGAGGGCTTACTCCGCTGTCTGGAATCGCTGGTGGGCCATGAGTAGGCACGAGGAGGTGGCATCTGACTCCGGAAGATTGGCCATTACGCTGTCATTCTTGGAGTCGTTGTGTGCCGGAGGTAGGTCGGCTGCAGCGGCTGAACAATCGTTGGCTGCTCTCTCCTTTTTATTTCATTTTTAAGGTTGGTCGGATGTCACCAAGGCTTTCTGCGTGTCCCGCATTCTAAAAGGGTGGAAAAAGCGTTGCGTCCCTGACAAAAGGCGGCCGATATCGGGGGCCATGCTGCTTAAGCTGCTGGAAGTTCTCCCGGAAGTGTGTCGCTCACCATACGAGGTACTGTTATTTAGGGTAGCATTTTCATTGTGCTTCTTTGGGGCGCTGCGTATCGGTGAGCTAGTGGCCCCCAGGGCGAGCTCCGTCTCAGCACTGAGGCTTTCCGACGTCTCGATGACGCCGGAGTGCGTGACTCTGGTGATTCGGCGGTCTAAGACGGACCAGGCAGGTAGGGGAGCGAAGGTACGTATCGGGCTTACTGGGGGTGTGTTTTGTCCGGGGTACTTGTTGCCGGGCATACCTAGACGCCAGGGGTAGCTCGGATGGCTCGCTGCTGGTTCATCTTAATGGGTCCTCACTGAGCCGTTTCCAATTTGCGAGCCTCTTGCGGAATTGCATTGTTAGGTTAGGTGGGGACCCCAGGTGGTATTCCTCACATTCCTTTAGAATTGGAGCGGCGACTCAGGCGAGCGAACTGGGTTTCCCGAAGGAGGCACTTATGCGCCTTGGGCGCTGGGAGTCAGGGCGGTTACAGCTTTACGTGCGCCCTCATTTGCTGTGATGCTATGCCTCTGTAGTCATGTAAGTTTAACCGTTATTCTTTGTTTTGTAGGCCAAGTTCCTCGTTATGTGTGGATCCTGGGGCATTCATATATTTACTGGGCGGCTAGGAGGGCGGAGGAAAGATCGCATGGCCGTAATTTGGGGCTCCCGTTTCAGGAAGTTAGGGTACGTTGGCGGGGATTGAGGGGGTTACGTTGGGATCAAGTGTACGGGGAGTGCGAGCAGCTGAGTCGCTGCGTTGCTGGCCCAGTGACGCTGGTATTGCATGCGGGCGGGAATGATGTTGGCCGACGGAGGTCGGTGGATCTCATTCACGACATGCGTCATGATCTAGCGCACTGTTTTGCGCTTTTTCGTGACTTAACGCTGATCTGGTAAGAGATAGTGCCCCGTCCTGTGTGGAAGGTGGGAGGTTATGGTAAGGCGTTTGAACGCTGTAGACGTAAAATTAATGTGGCTATTTCGCGCTTTGTACGTAGTTTGGGCGGAATAGTGGTTAGACACTTTGAATTGGAAGGGAATAATTCGGATGTAATGCGTCAGGATGGGGTTAATTTGACCCCCGTTGGGCTGGACATATTTAATGTGGGGCTGCAGTCGGGCATTGAATTGGCGCTGTCTGCGGGGGGGCGCGAAGCCGGCACAGGGCAGGCTGCAGCAGGTCGGCTTTGCAGTGGCGGTTTTCCCTGGACAGCGGAAGCGGAAAGAAAAGGAGTATGACGCAAGGTCACCTTGGGGAGACGACAGTCGGCGCAAGGCTGATGGCTAGCGACGGCTGTGTTGGGCTCTTGGCAAACAAAGGAGGAGAACTGCCTGTTGGGTGCTCACCCAACAGCTGGCAGGATTTAAGAATTATGTTATATTGTTTAATAAAGCTGTGGCCGTTGCCCTTATCCACTTAAAAGGCGTCCAGTGTTTTATTTGGGGGCAACGGTGGGATGGTAATGGGTCAGTAGTCATGTAATCTACAGTCTCTACTTAGAGAGATAAGATTTTCAGGATGCCAGTGAAGTCACAACTTGTTCATATATGTTCACTTCAGCCTGCCATTTTTAGTTGTGATGATAACTAATATCTTACGTTTCACAGAGAAATTGGTCTTTTTGGAGAATTTGTAACTGCAAAGGTCATCAGTCTGTCACATTTTTCAATGGTTTTCAAGAAGACTACCGAGTATAATCAATGCGATGTTTTTTGAATATTAATTTAGTTGTTAGTATGAATATATTATTGACAATGATAGATAGCCTGCAAGTGTGGAATCTAAGAACATTGCATCTATCTTGAGGGCTATTTTTGAGGAACAACACAGCTGCTATCCTACATTTATTATTATACATTTATTATTAAGTTGCATGTAACAGAAAGCATTAACATTCAGAGGATTCATATAATGAGTACATACTTGAGATGAGTGGATACACAGACAGAATATGCAATGCAGGAGAAAGAAACAAATACATGTCTCAGAGAAAATTTGTATTTTTAGAAAAGGAAAGATTTATAATTTATTGTTCCTTAAGAATGTAATCAGCCATGTTCTGAAATAAGTTTCTGCATTTTGTTTGTAGAATATATTCCATACAGGTATGACTAAGATTCTAGTAATCATTCGCGATGATTAAGACAGTTAAGAATAAATTTAATGTGAATATTAGACTTGCGCATTTGGTTTAAAATGAATGGTGATTCCTCTGAATTTTGGGCAATCAGTGATTTATCGAAATTCCAAAATTCTGAAATGGCATATGGACTTTTCATGAGAAAAACAAGCAATGGACCTGACATATATATATATTATATATTTATTTATTTATTTATTTTCATAATTCTGAGTTCCATAAATTGTTTCTGGACTACATTTCCCATGATACTCAGCTAGCTTTTAGACTCTAAAAGCTAGCTAGGCATCATGGGAAATGTAGTCCAGAAACAATTTATGGTGTCAAGGTTAGCCATCACTTATGTAGACTAATCACAAAACAGAGGACTGGGGAAATGGACAGATGCTTACTTTGACCAGTATGTGTTTCTTTGACAACTGTTATAATTGGAGGGAAAATTATTATCCAATCAAAGAATAGGTCATACACAGCATTACTCAGGGTTATCCTTGCATATTCCAATATCACTATTAACTACAGGCTGGGCATATGCTGGACTTTATCACCTAAATAATGTGCATGTATAGAATAAAAACAATATTGAAAATGATCTACACATTGTGTTAACAAAACTCCAAGCAAATTCCTAAATTAGGAGAATATTTGTCTGTGGTATCTCCTGTTTATGATGACACCTGTGGCTTGACATGAAAATCAACTGGTATTTATGTGCAAAATCAAAATAATATTGTGAATACCACCACTTGAGTGATAGATCTAATGACAAAAACAGTTGATCATACCTGGTTTAAAGTATATCCACCCCATCCTCCTCACACTCTACACCCTTCTCCACTTTCTTCACCCTTTCTACCATCGCATTCATAAAATGTAACTGTTCACAACAATGTAATGAAGTCATGTAAAGCGTTATCAGTTTGTAAGCTATGGACATCATGATTTTGCAATTGCGTTTGTACATTCTATTGTTACGAATATCTCTCAAAATTAATTTCACTTGAGGGGGGGCTAACCCGTAGTCACACCCACAAAGTTAAGTAGTGAATACCGCCTCTTGAGTGATAGATCTAACGAAAAAAAAACAGTTGATCTTACTTGATCTAACGAATAGCTACCAAAATCAATTTAAAAAAAAAAAATTAAAATTTCACTTGATGGGCGGGCTAACCCCTAGTCACGCCCACAAAGTTAAGTAGTGAATACCTCCTCTTGCGTGATAGATCTAACGAAAAAAACAGATGATCTTACCTGATCTAATGAATATCTACCAAAATTAATAAAAAAAAATAATCAAATTTCACTTGAGGGGGGGCTAACCCGTAGTCACGCCCACAAAGTTAAATAGTGAATACCGCCTCTTGCGTGATAGATCTAACAAAAAAAAACAGTTGATCTTACCTGATCTAACGAATAGCTACCAAAATCAATGTAAATTTTTTTTAATTTCAGTTGAGGAGGGGCTAACTTGTAGTCACGCCCACAAAGTTAAGTAGTGAATACCGCCTCTTGCGTGATAGATGTAACGAAAAAAACTGTTGATCTTACCTGATCTAACAAATATCTACCAAAATCAATTTTAAAAAATGAAAATTTCAGTTGAGGGGGGGTTAACCCGTAGTCACGCCCACAAAGTTAAATAGTGAATACAGCCTCTTGCGTGATAGATCTAACGAAAAAAACAGATGATCTTACCTGATCTAACGAATAGCTACCAAAATCAATTTTAAAAATTATTACATTTCAGTTGAGGAGGGGCAAACTTGTAGTCACGCCCATAAAGTTAAGTAGTGAATACCGCCTCTTGTCTGATAGATCTAACGAACATAACAGTTGATCAAACCTGACCTAATGAATATCTACCAAAATCAGTAAACTTTGGCCAAATTTCAGTTGAGGGGGGCCAGCCCCCCCTAATTATATATGCAATATGTCAGTAATTAGACTAGATCTAACAAAAATTTTGCCTGATCAAACCTGATCTAACATAGAGCTATCATAATCAACAACATTTTGTACAAATGTTTGTTGAGGGGGGCTAGCTACGGGTTAGCCCCCCCGACTATGATTGTTAATATCGCATATTTTAGAGTAGATCTAACGAAAAAAATTGTTGATCAAACCTGATCTAACAAAGATCTAACAAATGGAATAATCTTTTGTTAAAATTCTCAATATGGGGGGGTGGGGGAGGTAACCCGGGGGTGGTGGATGCTTGCACCTTTCGACTTGTTGTAATTGATACAGGTTTTGTAACTATATAAACCTATCTGCAATTCAGTGTCCTTTTGCGGTTGCCCTTATGTGCCACTTTTTGGGGGGTAAAAATATTTTTATTTATGAGTTTTAAATATTGAATAGAAAAACAGAATGAGACTAACAGGTCCTAAAAAAACATAAATCCGAGTTTAATAACATTCTCAAGTCTCCAGTAGTTTTACATAAATAGCATAACATGCACACATTTGCAACAACAGATATTGAAGTACATACGTATCATATTTAATAGTTTTTTTTCTTGCCAAGATAACATATGGTTAATGGTCTTTTGCTCCATATTAGGTCATGTATTGCCACCTGGTTCTCTCTTACAACGCAAGCTAGGCTTAGAAGTGAAAATTTTTACCTCAAGAGCATCAGTAATGTTCTACCTCTACAAACCCCCATCCATCTCCACATCCTACCTTCTCCCTTATATAGGTCACTTCAATAAGTCCTCACAGTAAGATGGCCCTAATCTCAGACGTGTCAGTGGATAGTGGATATAACTCCTCAATAGAGCAAAGTTCTTCCATTCACTGGTACCATGAGCTAAGAGGTGGTGGCACTGTTCGTTTCCAGAAAAGAGGCATAAGGCCTTTAGCAACATTTAATATATGTAAAGTCATGGATTTCTTATATAAAGACTTAAGGATGGTGGTATGATGTAGTAGCATGGGTGCTGGCAAGAGAGAAGTAAGGGCATCTGAGAATTTCCAGAGAAGGGTACATATTCCTCTCCAGAAGAGGCATATCAATAGACAGTCCAACCATATATGTAAAAGAGATCCCTCTACATCCTGACATCTCCAAAACCTGTTGTCTCCATTGGATCTATGTTGTACAATAACTATGGTGTTCTATATTAGTGGACAAACAATTTGTAGGCTGATTTCTGTGTCCTGCTGAAAAGCGCTCAGTGCTGTGTGAGGTCACAGATATTTTCTATTGGGCTGGAGTGAGTGTAATTCTCAGCTCCTCTTTCCACTTTGAAGCTCTGTTCTCATTTGGGATTGGAGAGTGCTTATGGGATATATAATCCCATGTTTAGGGGGTCAGGTGGTAAACAATGATTCAATGAGGTTAAGAGGAGGCTGTGGAATGTTTCTATGGAAGGTCAGGAGTTGTTGGAATCTGAATTGAATCATGAAAGACAGATTGTCTTGACCTGTCATTCCTGATATGGTCTGAGTTTTATCATCCACCAGTATATGTCTAATCTGTGCCGTAAGTGTCTTAAAGAGTTTGGTATTAGGTAGTGCATCTAAATCTGGCTTAACCGCTTAAGGACACATGACATGTGTGACATGTCATGATCCCCTTTTATTCCTTAAGGGGTTAAAGGCTGGATTGTAGACGATGTAGTACAGAGGAGATGGGAAGGAAGACAACTCCCATTTGGCAGCTACTGCATGACATACTTTCAAAGTGGCCAGAATGAAGGGATATTGGGTTGCAAGAACTATAAGTTGTCTGTGTACCATATTGGTTGCTATCTCATTCCACAGCTTCTAGACCCCTGTCTTTGACCACTCTACAAGTCTCAGGAGATGTATCACTGTACAATACACTCTAAAGTCTGGCAAAGCCAGCCCCCACCACTTTTAATATCTGAAGTGTCAGCGTAGCATAGCCCATATGTGGAGTACTCTTGCACCAAATATATTTAATAACTAGCACAATAGGGCAAAAAACGGTGCTGGAATATATACCCTGCCCAGCCAGGAGAGGTGACCACTCCTCCAGATTACTCCTTAATCTATCTAGCAGAGGTTGGAAATATGCCTGATGAATCTTATTGATATCCCTTGTTACCCCCAACCTGAGATATGTATTGGATCATGTGAAGAGGAAACCCCTGGCAGATTGGGTCAGACTGGGGCTGTGCTAGGGACACATTCAGAATTGTCAATTTTGAATAGTTAATGAGGAGATTGGCCAGAGATCCGTAGGTATCTTTTTCTCATAGGATATCAGAGAGGGTGGTGGCAGGGTTCGTCACGTAAAAAAGCAAGTCACCAGCATAGGTCGCAACTTTGTGTTGTCTGGCCTATTCATATGCCCTTAATGTTCAAATCTGTCTGATTGTGTTCAGGAGGGGTTTGAGGGCAAGAACAGAGAGCAACGGTGAAATGGGGCAGCCTTGTAGGGTAGCATGGTCCCAGATAGTCTAGTAACTCAAAACGGAACTCCCATCCCACCCTATCGAAGGCATTCTCTGTGTCTGTAGACAACAGAAGAAGGCCCTCCAAGTATAAAATTGAGTTTTGAATGATTGACAACGTCCATATAGTATTGTCCTTTGCTTTGTGTTTAGGGACAGAATCTCCCTGATCTTCTTTGATTAATTCAAGAAGATAGGGCTAGAGATTTACAGAAATAATTTTTGTGTCATAAATCAATATTGATATAGAGCAGGGGTAGGCAACCTATGGCACTAGTGCCATGCACGGCACTCGAGGTGCCTTTGCACGGCACTCAAGGCTGCAAGAGCCAAACAGGCTCTGGCCTGTCAGGAGTCCCAATGAAACTTCAGATATCTATAATACGAAAAGGTGGTGATGGACAATCCTCAATTTATGCATTGCAGCACATAGAGGAAGTGATCTCAGATCACTTCCTCCCAGCACTTATGAATGGGAATCCACACTGCAGTAAAGCAGCCCACAGCTTCCTTTTGCAGCTTCTGTCCTTGAGCTGTACCTGGCCACCCTGGTCCCCACTAAAACTCAGGGAAGCCTCCCACACACTTGGTATACACAGAGCTGCAGAATAACCCTCCTCTCATAGAAATAATACAAACACACACACAGTCCGCACAAACACAACACCACCAACAATCCACATACATGCACACATTCCCACATGCAGCCTCTCACATGCAATACCCCAAACAGCCCCACACATACACACACTACCAAATACACAATGTGACATATCCATCCACACACAATTCCACAAGCAGCCCCCATACACAGCTCAAATTCATAGATATTATACATGATACCAAAAACAATTAATGAACATATACAATATAATAGCTCACATACGCACAAATACAACGATACAAAGCAAATGCAGTATAAATAACACAAGCAGTATATGGCAACATGCACACCTCAATTTAAAGAAATAGGACCGACACGCTATGGGACATCACAATCATATTTCGACACAGTGCTGCTAAAAGCCTACCCCGATATAGAGTAATATAGAATAATTTGCTGGTGCTCCACGTCCTTGCCCTCCTTTGGGTTCAAAGAAATATTGTCTGCCAGAGACTGGGAGGGGATCACACCCCCATGTCACAATTCGGGGGAACAATATTTCCCACAAATTGCTTGTAGTACCAGAGCAGAAGTCTGTTTAGGCCTGGACACTTACCTGGCTTTGATATTTTCAAGGCAGACACTTGCCAGCCACGTTTTGACACATTTTCATAAAATAAATATATTTTAGAGTGCATACAAAAGTTGATATAATTATTATAAAATATATGCTAATATACATGAAACCTTCTTTCACATGGGTTGCTGAACTTAAAAGTAAATCTTAAAATGCACCTGGCATAAATAAAATGACACGTGGCATTATCGAGACAATGCAATTCATCTATGCCTATTTTTTCAGTGTAATGTGATCTAACCAGTATAATACCAGCTTAGTGTCTGCATGCTAGAAATTATGGGATTCCATTGTCATCTGGGCAACTGTGTGCAAAGCCTTCCCTGGGCACATTATTCATCTATTTATGGAAAAAGATTTAGTGATTTAGTGATTTCCAAGTAAGTATATTTTTTAATCTATACATTTACTGGAGATTTGAGCAGCACAACACATAGATTACACGTGTTTCTACCTGTAGTTGACCTTGCTATCTACACATGCTGTGGGTGAGAGTTCCACTTCAATTTCACAATGTTGAAATCTAATGTGTTTCACAAGCTCCAACTTCCACTTTGTTTGACGCTTCCAAGTAAATGAGATTTCCTGCAATATATAAAAGATTCTGCAATTCTATAAAAGAACCAAGTTGTTTTCTTTGCATTCACGAAGTGAAATAGAACTTTGTAAATATAACTTGAAATATAACATCTCCCTGTATATTGTCAAATTATTTTTTAACAGTTTGACACTTATCCGAGTTCCCCAGGCACCCGTGGTCCACCAAACTCTTTAGCTACAGTGAAAGTGGACAGTGACAGTAGATGTTTTTGTCCATATTTGACAGAAATCATATTACTAATTGGTAAGGAGAGACTTCCACTTTAGTGATATCTCATGAGTGGACTGGATACAAAATTGATATTAGCTAGCCAGCAAGCCTTGTTCCAGCCTACCGTATGATGCCCCAATAACATGGCAAGAGATGGGAGCTACACCTCCGGATGCAGAGGAGTTAAACTCTGTATGTGCAGTGTTTCCAAGTGAACAGCTGTACATACAGACTCCAGATTCAAATCAATGAAGTAGTCATGGTGCTTGGAGTAACCCTTTATGGGAAATGGGCAAAGAGTAATAGACCTATCAACATAGTAGTTATAAGAAATTAGCTATCTTCTGTATGTAGTACAGTATGACTCAGTGAAAGCAGAGGTTACAATAGTAGCATGTCCTCTGTCTTTTCTATTTTCAGAAATTTTTAATTGGTAATACTTAAATTTGTTTTTAATCAAATTAAATTGAATATATTTTGTACACATATTTTATACAATCTAGTTTTGTTTACCTCCTAAAATGCACATAAAGGATTCACTTTATAATGGGATTACAGTTTGGTCTCTTTAATCTGAATGGGAGAATATAACTGATACTCTTTAGGATTTAAAATATTTTATAATCAGGTATAGACTTTAAAGGGACTTTTTAAAAAAAATCTATGCTTATGTACTGCCTTCAAATGCCATGGATGAGTTTTGCATTTTTAATATGGAATACAGTTTTTCAAGATATTTTTTTTATTTATTTTTATAAATGTGACAGCATTAATATGTTTCCTAAGGATTTGAATGTGCAATTTTAAGTTTGTAAGAAATACTCAATTATAAATACAGCAGAAATTACATTTTACTGTTTTGTGGTTGGTATCCATCTGATAACATATTTCATTAGACCCACACTTATTGGTAATAGAAAAATGTTTCCCTTATAATTGAAAAATCCTTGTTTACATAGCTTCTAAATTGACTGTTATCGTCCAGAACAAGCTATTATGCATTGTCTATACCAATCTAAGTATTCCTTATTGATTTTTGTTGATTCTCAACATATTTCAAACAAATTACCATTAAAGTGTACCTGTCGTGATGCACACAAGTTATGTTCCTTTTAAAAAGCATTAAATTCCATCTATTTTACACCAAATAGCACAACAAATACACAGTACACCAGTGGTTCCCAAACTTTTTAGGTTCAAGGTGCCCTTAATATTTCAGTATTTTTCCAAGGCACCCCAAGTCAAAATTTTTAGGTTATATAACTGTACAGCGCTGCAGCATTTACTGGCGCTATAGTCAGTGGTGTATCCTGGATTTGTGCTGCCCTAGGTAGCACAAAACTCAGGCACCCCCCTCCCCCCGCCCTTCTCCCCACCCCGCCTTCTAAATACACACACACATGCACTGACAGATACGCATACACTACCTAACAGAAACACACATACTAACAGACACACAAACACACTCACTAACAGACACACACACACTCACAGAAAAATACACTCACACTAACAGACACACACACACACACTCACTAACAGACACACACACACACTCACTAACAGACACACTCACTCACTGACACACACAGACAAACAAACAGTAACAGACACACACTAACAGAAACACGCACACACACTAACAAACACACTAACAGACACACACACACTAACATACACACACACACTGACATACACACACAAACTAACAAACACACACACACACACACACACTAACAGACACACACACACACTAACAAACACACACACACACACACACACACACACTAACAGACAGACACACACACACACACACTTACAGACACACACACACACACTAACAGACACACACTAACAGACATACACAGACACACTAACAGACATACACACACACTCACTCACATTAACACATTTTTTTTAAAAAAAATTAACCCCCCCAGCCTCCTTACCTTTGGGAATGCTGGGGGGGTTCTCTTTCTCCCTGGTGGTCCAGTGGCTGCTGGGTGGACGGCATTGGCGGGCGGGCGGCTGGCGAGGGAGCACTTCCTCTGAACGGTCTGCTCAGCTCCCTCGCGCGCCGCAGAGTGAGGCTGGGAGGCGGAGCCGGAATTGACGTCATATTCCGGCTCCCAGCCTCACTCTGCGGCGCGCGAGGGAGCTGAGCAGACCGTTCAGAGGAAGTGCTCCCTTGCCAGCCGCCCACCCGTGCTGTCCGACCAGCAGCCCAGCCCAGCCCGGCATGTCAGTTAGCCGCAAGGCTAACAAGGCATTTGCCCTGGGCATTTGGGGGCAGCTTTTTTTGCCTCCCCCTGGAAAATGCCGCCCAAGGCAAATGCCTTGTTTGCCTCGCGGCTAAAACGTCCCTGGCTATAGTGTAATCTACAGTGTTGGTGTTTGAAGAGGTGCTTGCATATAGTTTTAGTGCTTTAATATAGGGATGTGTTTGTATGTATTGTTTGCGTTTGATTGCAGGGGTGTGTTTGTATGTTGTGCTGGTGTATGACTGATTGGATGTATGCACATACACTACTACATACATACTTACACAGATATACATACACACATATTCATATAGACACCGACACATACACACACATAGATAAGAACAGACACATACACACACATTAACACATGCATACACCAACATATATACACACACACACTGACACACACAAACATTGATACATGCACACACCATTATACAGATACACACTGACACACACAATGACACACAGATGCACATACACAAACGCATATCCTGGCACACTGACATGTATACACACACACACAGATGCACACCCTGACACACACACACCTTTACACACACATACATTGACATACACACACACACACGCACCCAGACATACACAAACATTAATACATGCACACACCACGATACTGACATAAAAACACACACGACACACAGATGCACATACACAGTTGCATATCCTGGCACACGGACATGTATACACACACAGGTGCACAACCTGACACACTCACACATGGGTGCACAACCTTAGACACACACAGATGCACGCCCTGACACATACACACATACACAAATACACAACCTGACACACACACAGATGCACACCCTGACACACACACTCATACAAACACACGCACACACACACACACACACACACACACACACATACAATCATACATACACAGACACACACACACTCATACATATATACACACACACTGTAGCGGAGTGCAGTATTAGAATCCACGATCTCCGCTGGTATAACAGGTAAATCCACAGTCAGCGCTGAAAAGTAAGGCAATATCCCAATCCTCCCAATAACCGGACGAAACACAGTTTGGGAGTCAACTAACTGGCTTTATTCACAAGCTTGCATATTTATACAATTCCCCATGCAAGGGGTTTCCTTACAGAGTTTTAAGGGGATTTATCCGATCATGCAATATAATTCTCCCAACAGGCCTTGCTGCACGAGAAGGATACTCCCACTAAAATGGACGATTAAGTGGATTATCCCCTCGTGCAGCAAAACTGACAATTTACTTTAAAATACCGTTTTTGAGTTTTATTCGGTATACAGACTTAACCGAACGTTCGGTAGATAGCTGGGGTCTGAGCGCATCTTTTGAGAGAATACCGCTCAGTTCCCAGCTGAACTGACCGAACGCCACAACAAATACAGTTATACATTGAAGTTCCCCTCAATCTGCCGATTGCACTTAGGGGAACGATCCTACCGAACACCGGTCTGGAAGTCCAGCGGTGTTCGTGTCGTCGAGTAGCCGATTTCGGTTCCAGGCGCTCGACGACCAAACACCGCTGAAGAATAGACGATCCAAGATGGCCGACCGCCGCATGGTCGGTAGTCGAATGACGGCCACCTAGGAGAGCCTCTAATTACCGATTGTAACATTGCTGCAATCGGTTAACAAGTGCCACACGCCTCTAAGTGTGTGGTCTATCAGGGGAGCCCGTATTCGTTTGACGAACAGCCCGGATAGCCGCTGTTCGTTGAACGAAGTAACTGCATGCTGGTAGCTTACGGCTGCCAGCATTGCGAATTACCATAGCACAGTACACACAGCAAAATACACACAGCACATAGTACAGCTTACAGACAACCTTTCTATATTACAGTCCAGAAGTGGCTATGTTTGCCACACACACATTCATACATACACACACACTCACTCATACATACATACACACACAAACACACTCATACACACACACACACTTGTGATATTTTTAATGTTTCCAGCCACCTTCCTGTTAGCTTACCTTGTGTCTCCAGGAGGGTTGGTTGGAGTCCTGTTGCTGCTGGTGGGAGTGAGGGGTTTAAAGCTCTTCGCACTCGCTTGCCCTCATGCTGCTGTTTCCCTACATGACGCTGGGAGGAAGTGACAGGCTGTCACTTCCTCCTTGCCTGCAGACATTACAGGTGCCCAGTCGAGGTGCCTGTTTAGCAATAATGTTTCCCCGGTGCCACCAGGGCGCCACGGCACACAGTTTGGCTACCGCTGCAGTGCACTATATACCATATATACACCAATTGTGAATATATACCAAAACTATATGCACCAAACATTGAAAAAAATATTTTACAATCAAATTACACCAGATTAGATGAAATGGGAATGTCTTTTATATCCAATGCCTGTATAATCCAACTGCGTCCAAAACCATTTCATAAAATTTCAGTCAGCGATCCTTCATTGAAATCACACATTAAACTGCAAGGGTGTGTCGAAGCATGTGGAGTATGTCAAAGTTTTCTTTGATGGTTCTGGACATGATATTGCCCCCATAATAAAGGATATATCCATGATATAAACTAGATCTCTTGGTAAAAGGGTTTTTAAAATTCCTTTAAACCATGATACCCACCCACTGAGTAAAATAGTATGACTTTGCTGTTTTCGGTTTCAGGGGATTTTCCAGACATCACCAACAAGATTTAATACATGACATCGCAGATACACTTAGCCCCATTGATTTATCATGAGAACCTCCATAACACAATACAAGGTGTCCAGACAAAAATGTGCATATCACATCACCACATTTTTTATCAGGTTGAACCTCAAATGGAAGACATTGTAGCCCCAATACCAGACTGCACCTCCCTAATATCAGGGCAGCTTACTCCTCCCGAATACCAGGGCAGCTTACTCCTCCCCAATACCAGGGCAGCTTACTCCTCCCCAATACCAGGGCAGCTTATTCCTCACCAATACCAGGTCAGCTTCTCCTCCCCAATACCAGGGCAGCTTACTCCTCCCCAATACCAGGGCAGCTTACTCCTCCCCAATACCAGGGCAGCTTACTCCTCACTAATACCAGGGCAGCTTACTCCTCCCCAATACCAGGGCAGCTTACTCCTCCCCAATACCAGGGCAGCTTACTCCTCCCCAATACCAGGGCAGCTTACTCCTCCCCAATACCAGGGCAGCTTACTCCTCCCCTATACCAGGGCAGCTTACTCCTCACTAATACCAGGGCAGCTTACTCCTCACTAATACCAGGGCAGCTTACTCCTCCCCAATAGCAGGGCAGCTTACTCCTCACCAATACCAGGGCAGCTTACTCCTCACTAATACCAAAGCGGCTTACTCCTCATCAATACCAGGGCAGCTTACGCCTCCCCAATACCAGGGCAGCTTCCTCTTTCCCAATAAAGCTTGTTCCTCTGCTATATCTTTTAGGTGACTATCAGAGTGCCCTGACTGCCATGCTGGGTAAGCCTAAAGGGAGCACACAGTATATAGTATCTACAAGTAATAAGTAAACAGATTAGCTCAGTGAAAGATATATATTATAAAGGAAGGTCAGCGCAATATTAAATTGATTCCCTTAGGGAAGAGGTAAGAGGTAAGAGGTAGATATAAACAGGCAAGTGCCTCAAAAGAACAACCCAGGCCAAAACTGTAAGACCTCACACATATCAAATCACAGCAAGTGCAGCTGCGACATGGCATGAATAAAAAAAGGGACCAGACTGTTCTGCCTTAGCAGTTGGGCTGACTATTCTAATGAAACAAATGGTACTTTTTGCTCACTTGCCGGTCTTCCAAAGTGGGGACCAAGGGTGAGGGTTTATGGTGTTATAGTGGTGGTGTCATTCAATACTACTATTATAGCTGTAGTCCTGGCAATCACTTCTTCTACAGAACAGCATGCACAAGCAAGGGAACAATTGTACAGCGCTACGGAATTTGCTGGCGCTATATAAATAATAAAATAATAATAATAATAATTATAGAGGTGTATGCCCTTAGGGACTGCTTTCTTCCACTGCACCACAAGGGATTGGTGCACACATGCTTGCGCACACTCATACACATCGGTGATCGTGTTACAAAAAAAGTGACTGCAACAGGCCCTTAAAATGTCCCAACATAAGATCTTTCACCCTCCTAATTCACAATTATACATGTCTTAGGAATGTTTATATTTCTAAAACTGACTAACGAAGGCTTTAAATTTGAATGAACTGCGAGCGCACATCAATTTTTGAATGATACGTGATTCTCGAAACCTTCAGAAAAGTCAGGAATTAACATCAAGAAAAAAACATTATGCTATCATAGATTGCAGAACAAAATCACAGGGCGTTGACGTCTATTTCTGTTTTGCTGCGCTTCTATTAGACTTTGCGTGGTAGCTGAGGAATGTGTCACAGTAATGCAGAGAGCTGTAATGATGTCAACTTGTTATTTACTTTCCAAATCTGAATGACTGAGCAAGGCAAAAGGAGAATCAATCAACCACAATGTGACCCTACAGGCAGAAAAAACAGCACTCCCACCAGCAAAAGATGGGGGATGGAAAGCACATGTAACCAGGGCAATGTTGCATCATATGCTTATGCTGTGTTTTGAAAGCACTTTTTCTTCTTTTTTTTTTTTCTTTTTTTCTTTTTTTTATCTTAACGGTAATATTTAACGATCAAAGAAACAAAACAAAACAAAAGGTATTAAAGATTCAGAAAAAAGGTCGTTCAAAATATCCTTAGGGGAAAAAAAGACTATATTTTTTCTATTTTTCTATTTTTGTTTATTGAGTATCAATTTTAATGTAACCCGTTCTGCTGATTCACAGTTAAGGAGATCCTGTAAGTCCAACCATTTTTCTATTTGTGTCTCTAAAAAAAAAAAAAAAAAAAACCTACGTGAAGCATTTGTCACATGGTTCACAGTGTGATATGCCATTCATTTCATTGTGATATTTGTGTTGTGCAAAATTCATCATTTGTGTGTGTTTTTTAAAATAATTCCTTTAATATATATGCGTGAAATGTATTTACGTTTTTAGTGGTTTATTTAGGATTTGATAAATGTTGTTGTGAATAGCTGGGTATTTAAAGTAGGACAATATTTCAGTTCAAACTGACTCAAGGAAGAAATTTAGAACAAATTATTTATTTGTCATATATTTTATCGTGACCTGGTACCTAAAAATACACTCACAAATTATATGCGTGTATAAATTGTTATGGTAATAACATTCTGAGAATACTGTGCGTGTGTGTTTGTGTCTAATACTGTAATAGTATTTGATGTCAGTGTGTGTGTGTGTATTTGTGTGTGTGTGTGTGTGTGTCTAATACTGTAATAGCATTTGATGTCAGTGTGTGTGAATGTGTGTGTATTTGTGTGTGTGTCTAATACTGTAATAGCATTTGATGTCAGTATGTGTGTGTGTGTGTGTGTCTAATACTGTAATAGCATTTGATGTCAGTATGTGTGTGTGTGTGTGTCTAATACTGTAATAGCATTTGATGTCAGTATGTGTGTGTGTGTGTGTGTCTAATACTGTAATAGCATTTGATGTCAGTATGTGTGTGTGTGTGTGTCTAATACTGTAATAGCATTTGATGTCAGTGTGTGTTTGTATTTGTGTGTGTGTGTGTGTCTAATACTGTAATAGCATTTGATGTCAGTATGTGTGTGTGTGTGTGTGTGTCTAATACTGTAATAGCATTTGATGTCAGTGTGTGTTTGTATTTGTGTGTGTGTGTGTGTCTAATACTGTAATAGCATTTGATGTCAGTGTGTGTTTGTATTTGTGTGTGTGTGTGTGTCTAATACTGTAATAGCATTTGATGTCAGTGTGTGTTTGTATTTGTGTGTGTGTGTGTGTCTAATACTGTAATAGCATTTGATGTCAGTATGTGTGTGTGTGTGTCTAATACTGTAATAGCATTTGATGTCAGTGTGTGTGTGTATTTGTGTGTGTGTCTAATACTGTAATAGCATTTGATGTCAGTGTGTGTGTATGTGTGTGTGTAAAAATATCACACACTCTCTCTTTCCAGTAATATTTTCCACAGCAATCATAACATCACCCTCCCCCCATTGTAACCAACTGAAAGTGCAGCCAGCACCATTTTCTACAATGCAACACTGTCAGATTCATTAGTTTCATTATTGTATGTGGTGTGAGTCTGTATTTATTTTTATTTTAGTGAATCACATTTCTGAACTGTTAGAATATAAGTAGATTGCAATCTGCTGATTGCTATTGAATCAACCTTTTACTGTCTGTGCATTAATGGAAATGTATGTGATCTATTTTTTATTTTTTTTTCACAAGTTCAGGTCAATTGCTTTTATTCTATCCCTAGGAGGTCACTGGCTCAGTGTCTCCGTTTCTGTATGTGTGTGTGTGTGTGTGTGTGAGTGGATCCTTTTTTTTTTTGCCAGTCTCTCTCTCTCTCTCTCTCTCTCTCTCTCTCTCTTCCCCCCCTCTCTGAGCTGCTACTGCTTCTGCTGTCTCTGATAGCTTCAGTCACACACACACAAACACAGACTAACTAACTCTGCTAATGAAGTAGTTAGCTGTACATTCTAATTGCCACACCAACAAGAACACAGGTCATAGTTATAATAAAAAAAAAAAAACTTTACACTTTTTGGGATCATCACTTTTTTTTTTTTTTAAATACAAGTGTTTATTACAATTATTTTTTTCCTCTTGTACACTTTATATATAGTATATATATATATATATATATATATATATATATATTTTTTTTTTAAACTCTGAAGGATTTATACATCAACGTTTTTATTTTTGGGTTTGTGGAAAAAAAAAAATTAAATCCGGGATCTACGACAGAAGAGTTATTATGTACATCAATTGAATAGGAAGAAAAAAAGTGCTTGTGTGACAGTGCTTCCTGCAAGAAGTTCAGTCTTTCTTTTTTTTAAGCAACCGCTCCTTGAGCTGCAAGCTGTGTCTTTTAATCCACGCTGAGTGTGAGGTGAGTGTGCATAATCATTTATTTGAGTGAAGTCTAAACTCCAGCTCAGAACAGAGTGTACTGCAACATAGCAAGTGGCTTATACCATAGCAGAATACTCACTGTTTGCATAGATTTTACTGAGGGCACGATTTGTTTATGGCTGCTTGTATCTTCTCTATTTACATTATTTTGAGGAGCCCCTAAAGTAGCTTCTAAACTTTTAACACATTAGACTCTCGCCATCCGATCGTACATTCTGAATCTATTTTTGTCATCCCCATTGAAAGCATGGGTTTGTGTAATCAGTATTGTCGTTCAAGCTAGCAGTGATATTTATATTAACATGTGGGGGGATGGTCATTCAGAATTCTGCTTTATTTCAACTAACTGTTGTGTGTTTTGAGTAACAGATGCGACAAAATACAGTAAAAATGTAAGGTATTCGCTTGTCAGCCTGTGTGGAGTTTCCAGGAGCCCAGTAGTGGGGGAGGGAAATCCCATTCATGGGCTTTATGTTAGACAACGTTTTGATCTCTGACGTCAAATGTCACAATGTTGCAGTGTGCATGTCTATAATAATATGGATGTCGAGCTTGCCGTTTAGTTAGAGTGCAGAAGGCACCCCACTCACGTCAATTTAAATGGTCAAATTACTGCCTAATCTACCACCACCATTAAATATTGAAGATATCATGCATTTTGTTCACAATGTGACATTTTTTCATATTAGTTATAATGCACTTATTGTAAGAAAATAATGAATAGGTGTCATCCTTGTTTTATTATATTCTATTGATTACTACAGTTATATATTGATTTTCTACTTTTTATTAACTTTTTTTAAAATACTGGCATTGCTTTTTTGGTGTTTTTGGCATTTTTTTGGGTTAGTTTATGAGAAACATGCTTTTTTGCACCTTATGTGCCAATAAAATGTTCTGGATTTACTAAGGTGTTTACGAAGAGGTTTCATTCTTGCTTAATGTGGTGTGCCAAGCCATTTCTACAGGTAGTTACCCTTCACATATTCTGTGAGGGCCAATATTTTGAAGCATCCATTTTGAATTTTTACAACTAGCACAAATCGTCATTTAAATATTTCCTCATCTGCAAAACTTCTGTGAAACCTACTTGATCGCTATCATTTTTATTAAAATTTGCAACTTTATATGTTAATTTTAACTAACACATGTGCAATGTTCATATAAAACAGATTAGATATGCGATACAACCTGTTGTTTATAGGGTTTGTAGATCTAAGCTTCTCATGTACATTTATTGTGGAATTACTATTTTCTATGGCATTTCCTGTGCTTGATTGGACATTTTCAGGTACACCTGTGTGTACATGTGTGGTATGTGCGCATATTTAATTCAATGTTTTGTGCATCGCATAAATAAACCTATTGTGCATCTTTCTATAATATGTGCCTGGTACTGATCAAGGCGAGAAAGGACAGTGGAATGGACCAGCACCTTAGCCGCATCTGGCGTTAAGTAGGGTCGGATGCGCACAATGTTTGGAATTTTAAACGACCAATAACTTAGCCATAGGTTAATTAAACAATTCTAGTTCATATACATTGCAATCCATGTATTCCCTGTTTCAAGCTAATGGCCATTGGCAATGGTACCACTTGATGCATCTATGGAACCAATCTGAGATTAGATTTGTAACATCAACAACAGCAACAAAGAAACAGTTTTTCCTCTTTGCCATTGTATATCTGTCAAATGTTTGCTACTTCTTACAAAGCATCCTTTCTGGACAGGGTTACTATTTCAAAGAACTCACTTTTGTTTGCTTAAGCCTGCTGATAATTAGAGTGATGATATCTTACTTCTGCTGTCTGCCTTCAGCCATAGTTACTGCCAGTTGTTGTTACAACCTAGTGTTTGAATTTAGAACATATACCATTCTTAATCCCTTACTGCCTAAACGCCGTTAGGCGGCATAGTATGCCCTAACGATCGTGCGCTCGCCGGCCGCAATTTACTTACCTGGACCAGCGATCCACGGCGATCCCAGTCCAGGGGGATTGCCTCAGGGGACAGGCAGTCCCCCTGCTTCCTTCACAGCCTTCCAGGGCCATGTGACAGGGAGGGGTGCCAAACCAAGGAGTTGGCCTGGACTCCCAAATATATAAATGAAACCAGGAGGGCTGCACCCTTGCCTGTCACAGGTGCCTCATTCCAGGATCCTATTTAGCCTTGACCTGCAGAGAGTCCCAGGAGGAAGTAGTTCCCAAGTAAGTGGATTGGTCTCATAAGGGCAGGCCTGAGGCTGCTAGAGTAGGAGGGCACACTGACGTTGTTGCAGGCTTATGCAATATATGATCATATTATGTAACTAAACCCCCATTATTTTTTGCTTATGTGAGGTGTTTTTAAATTAAAATTAAATTACAATCTGTGAGATTTGAAATCATTGTTTAGTGAATAAGCAAGTGTGCTTTGTATGTTGTATATATTGGCCCCAGCAGCACCCTATAGTGTTGTTCAGGTGAGTGCAAACCTCTTGGTTTCATATACCGTATATATGAAATTCTCATTCCTTGGCTGTCATATAGTCTCAAAGGCAACATAGTCTCAGCAAACCAATCTGGCAAACTGAAATAGGAAAGCCCTATATTTGTCCCTTTAACTTCTCAAACCCCCATAAAACATGTACATGGGGGTACTGTTTCATCCACGAGGAATTCCTGAACATCAATATGAGTGTTAGAGCAGTAAAACCTATATTGACAATGATATCACCAGGGAAAGTGCAATTGTTTTTTTTGTATGTGTGTGTGAAAAACGCAACAACAAATTATGAATGCTAACATTGGCCAGTGTTTGTGACTAAGTGGCTACTAAAAAAGACTGGACATACCCCATTCTGAATACCCTTGATTGTCTACTTTAGCAAATGGTATGCCATGATGGGGGTAAATCTCATTCCGGGGCTTCCATACAGTCTGAAAGGCAACATAGGCCCAGCAAACCAACCTGGCAAATGTCAATGTGCAAACAAGAGGGAAAGCTCTATATTTGACCATGTAACTCTTGAAAACACTTTAAAACCTGTACATAGTGGGTACTTTTGTACTTTTGAGAAATCACTGAATGCAAATATGTGTAATTTACTGCAATAAAAACTAACTGTATTATGATATTAACAGTTAAAATGCCATGCAAAACTTGAAAAATAACAAAATGAATTAATTTCGCAATTTTTTTCTTATTTTATTCATATAAAGTTATGTTTCATATATATATATTTGATATTAAATGAAATCCACGTTTCTCCTAAACAAAATTATATATAATATGTGTGGGTATACTTAATATGAAAGAGTTGAATTATGGTTGAACAGACACATAGCTCAAGTTTCAGGTTTTGTTTACATTTTGTTTTGATCACAACTTGTACAACTGACTATGTCTTTAAGGGGTTAAACCATGCTTCTTTGGTTATCAAAACATCAGAAGAACCATATTGGCCAATCAGAAAGGTGATAAAGTTATTTCCTTCATCAATATGCAGTGTTTGCTTGACACATCTATCCTGTGGGGGCTTGTGTATTCAAAGGATTTTCAAGTTTGTGATTCTGTTTTACAAATTGTGAATATACTGCATTGCCGTGAGTTGAAAATGTGCATTCTAGTTACCAATTCACTTGGGTATCTCTTTTGAGAGACAAATTAGTACAATGCATTAGTATTAGCATTGATATCATTGATGCATAATGCATGCTTCCTTAGCTAATTCTGTTCTGAGCAATCAGTGAGCACTGTTTTTAGTTTAGTAATCTATTGACTAAATCAGTGGTTCTTAATCTCTGGGTTGGCATCAAAATTGTGACCCTTACTGGTTGGGACGGGTTCATATTATTTGTCATAAATTGCAAACATGAACGTTATCTTCAGTTGCACTGGGACAAAAAAACACCCTTATTTACGGTCCTATAAGTAAGGATGATATAGCCTGAAATGCATAGATCTTTTCACTTTTTTTTTATCCTCTATTTTTACTCCTCTCTGTATTTGTTTTAACCCCGCTGTCCAGGGGACTTACCTGCTCGCCTGCGATCCCTTGTTGGCGATCGTGATGGGGGAACTTGCCTGGCATCCCAAGCAGTCCCCATGTTGCTGATCCAGCCCTACTGGGTCATGTGATCGTGAGGTCCTTGCGAGGACCTCATGATCACATGGACGGAATAGCCGTCCATAGCAGTGCCAGCAGGGTGAGTGCCTGGAATGACAGGTAGTCCCCCTGCTGCCTGAAAAAAGTTAAATAAAAGTTAAAACAGGGTAAAATAAAATAATATATATTATAATAAAATATTAATATATATTATATATATGATCTATCTATATATATATACATACTACATAAACATACATACATAGGAGCCGCTTCATCAGCCTCTAGTACAAACACCCAGGTCCACATCATCAAGAGACTGGGTCATTGGAAATCCTCCATATACTATACGAACATACCACGACCAGAAAGAGAGCTTCGCCAAGCCTTCAGGAACTTAGTTATGTACTAAATGCAATAAAGTGTGTTTTTCCTTAAACTTCTCTTTTGCCCTCTTTTATTTACAGGCCCACTTGTACGTTGGTTTTGGTACACCACAACCAACTTTCATCTCAGACACTATCCATTACGTATTAAATTCCGAGCACAAGTAAAAAGGCCATTAGGCCTGAATTTGTGGGAGGAGTAAGTCCCCTACTTAAACTCCCAGCCCCTACTCACCTCTGCCGTTCAAGTTGATTGTCCCCACCCACCTTCACCCTTATAGCATTACATGTCTCCTTCGGCACACCACAACCAACTTTCATCTCCGACACTATCCATTACGTATTAAATTCAGAGCACAAATATATATATATATATATATATATTTATAATTATATATATATATATATATATAATATATAAAATAAATAAATATATAAATACGTTAAAAATGAAAAATATATATATTGATATCAAAATACACTTACAACTAAATAATATATATACATAAATATATATAAATAAAAAGAATTTAAAAAAATTATAATATACATACGTGTATTTGCATTTTTGACACACAAACAAATATTAACACTAACTTTGGCCAGTGTTTGTGACTAAGTGTTTACCAAAAAAGGTTCTACATATCCCATTTGCAATAAATTGGGTTCTCTATTTTTGCAAATGGTATGCCATCATGGAGGTAATTCCCATTCCTGGGTTACCATACGGTCTCAAAGGCAATGTAACCAATCTGGCAAATTTCAATGTGAAAAAAAAATGAAAAATGTAACATGCTATATTTCACCCTGTAACTTCCCAAAATGACATAAAACCTGTACATAGGGGGTACTGTTTGACATGTGAGACATCGCTGAATACAAATATGTGTATTTTATTGCAGTAAAAGCAAACAGTATAATGACATTCACAGCTAGAATGTCACGTAGAACTAAAAAAAACAAAAATCTTAATATCGCATATTTTTTTTTTATTCATATTAAATTATTAAATGATGTTTCACAGCTAAATATTTGATGTTTAAATGAAAGCCCTATGTCTCCTGAATAAAATGATATATAATAAGTGTTGGTGCACTTAATATGAAAGAGGTGAATTACGATTGAACAGACATGTAGTCAAATTCCAAGTTTTGTTTTTACGTTTTATTTTGATCAAAACGTGTACATTTGGCTCAGTCTTTAAGGGGTTAATATTTTCTCTTTGTGGATTTTGTGATTTAATGGAGATTTAGTCTTCCATTATAGAATAAAGATACATTTCTTGTTTGCTGTTCTTAATATGAGCGAACTATATTTATTCAGTGAGTTTAAGATGAAAGCTCTACATGCCTTTCTTCTGGTTATTGCTGATTATTTTAAGTTCTACTATTGGTGATTTTTTTCTTACTTGAAGGGACTTAACATTTTGCAAGGTGGGAATATCTACAAAACTGTTATTTGTTCTTATTATCATTTATGAAGTCCCAGACCACTGCCTACCATAGATTGTTTACTGTAGCAGTACTGCCTAACCCTGTAAAATGCAGACCCTTATTTAAATGGGATGAGTCTACTGAAGGTATTTTCAATTAATGCGAGTACATGTTATTACGAATGAAGAAATAGTCAGCTGTCAAATGGTCAAATAGTCAAATGGATCTTGGAAAATGGAGATTCACCCTTCAGTTTAGTAACGAGACATTGTGGACACTTTGATATAAGCACTTTTATTTATTATGATTTACATTTTATAAGGAAATCAAACATCCTCCCATTACTATTGATTCATAAAATTCTTGACCTTGAAAATGAGCAAAGATTTTCACAATTCAAGTAATTATATGTTAGTATAATGAATCTTCTTGATACACTGATGCGAACATAACGGTTTAATTAATCACTAAGCAGAAAGCATAATAGTAACATGAAAAAAATGGATTAAAAATTAAAATCCAACTTTGCTGAATTGTAGCTTTTTTTTTCAACACCGTTATTTGTTATTTTAGGCTACATTATATACGTAGGATTTTAATTAATTGAAACCCACTCTTTAGTTATACCTCTATCTAGAAATCTATGTGACAAAGATACATAATTACATTTAATGAGTAAATAGATTTGTAAGTTCTTGGATTTTGTTTATAGTGACTATACTGGTCATCAAAGAAAAAGTCTGTGCCAAATAGATGCTTATAGCAATTTGACCTCTGTTGAAATAGAACAGTGAGGCAAATGGTGACACCTCAGGCTGTCTTAGCACCATACAATTATCATCCACAAACATTGGTGCCAATGTCAACAACCTATTACCTAGAGCTACAAGAAGTGAGTAGCTGTAACATGTTCCAGACCCTTATTTTATATAGTAGGTTTACTATGACAGATACTTAAAACATTTATACAATGATAAGGGAAAGAAAAAAAAAATACAAAAAAAAAATTGTTATTCATTAAAAGTTAAAGGAATACTGTAATTAAAAAAATAATAATAATGTGCTAGTTGTTTTTTGAAAAAATATTTAAATATTATGTTTTCATCATTAAAGATGTAGATGTAGTCACATGTAGTCACATCTTACAGTGTATATAGAACATGTCATGAACCAGACCACAAATATATACAAAAGGTGTGTACTATAGCGTTAATCCAACAGTAGAGATAGAAAATGTGCTATCACCGAGAGTGTACCTCACTCACTCAATAATAGGTAATATAGAAACAAAAGGTAGCAGATATGGCTAAACAAGCAATATACGCTATATAAAAGGGATAGCACGTAAAAAATTGAGGATACAACCTTATGATAGGGTGGGATCTTGTATCAAATCTAAAACATAAATATAATAATATGGTGAAGTATGAATGGACAAAAACACAAGTATCCAGGAGGTAGAGAACTTACAACAGGTATAGTCGTTCTGCGTTTATCTCCCTTTAAGGGTATTGGTAGCGATTCGCTGTGCAGCATGCACGTTGAAATTCCTCCAAATGTTAAATCCTCAAAATAGGCAAAAAAGAGAGATACATAGAATAGTACTGTATAAAAATATCAAAAATTTATTTCACTGATTGTACTTACAACAAGGTAGCAATCAGCGAGCATGTCTCCACTAATGAGTGGACCAAGATGTTAGATGGATGAACAATGCAGATGGAATGTAGCTGATCGTACCATAAAAATACAGGAACAAATAAAAACAAATACAATAATAAAATAAATAGGTATGAATACTCAATCCCATACTCAATGAACCAGACCACTCCAGGCATGCATGTGACGTTCTTCAATGGATGGATAGTTTAAAATCACTGTTTGTCTGCACTATACCCAAATTAATGATAATCACGCCCTCTTAACACTACACACACTTATTCTAGCATACAAGCTGCCAACTACCATGACAGTTTAGAAATGGGAGTCCTAATTTACCCCAACCAATTTAAATTGAAACCCACAAAACACAAGGTAGCAAAACATCTAAAACCACAGCACTATAGCATAGTTCTCTTCAGTAATGCGATTCTTATACATAAAAGGAAAAAGATTATAAAGCAACATTCATTATGAACAAACATAGTAAAAGTGCATGCAAATAATACAATACATTTCACCAAACAACCAAACAGCCAAACTTAAAAGGACATAATTAACAGAAAAACCCTAACACTCACTATACTAGTAAAGTACCAGTATCTGTATCTCAAGAGAGCAACAATAAGGAAATGGCAACCCACTGTAAATTCAACTGAACTCTGAAAAACAGATTGTAATTTTTTAAAGGTTTTCTTACAGATAATACGCACTTTTTGTTTATCTTAGATTCTAGACTGGCCCTCCTGAGGAGTTACAGAGGGTGTAGGAATCCCTGCTTTGAGAGGGGCAATTAATGTGTTCCAAATGTGCAATTCAATATATTTTTGTACAGGTGTTTCTGATCTCCTTGTAACCATGTTAGATCATCTCTGTGAATCTAGACAATTCATTTGAGACCAAACATGGACTTAAGTTCATACATAATGCCCTCAAAATAAAATTGCGCCTAAAATCACATCCCAAACTTTAAAGCCCTTTATTGAGCTTATAATATACATTGTGAGTGTTGTTTCCCAATATCTCTGACAGCTCTCTGAGGGCTTGGGTTATATCTGATAAGGCCGCAGTAAAAAAGAACATCCAACCTTAAAACCAGATAGATACCTGTTGTTAATTCCTCCAAATGGTTTGGTTTACAAACAACAAGATAAAATATGCTTTAGTTTGTAGTGCATTTTCAGGGTATTTTCTAGAGGTCACCAACAAGATTACATCCATCACTGCCAATATTCACGTTACTTTATGATTTTATTATGATAGAACATTCATAATGGTAAACCAGGTATTATTATTATTATAATCGCCATTTATATAGCGCCAACAGATTCCGTAGCACTTTACAATATTATGAGAGGGGGATTTAACTACAAATAGGACAATTACAAAAAACTTAGAAGAAGACCCTGCTCAATCGAGCTTACATTCTATAGGAGGTAGGGTGTAAAACACATTAGGACAGGTATCATGGAAGATAATGTCATTATGCATTCCATCATTGTGCTTGAAGTTAGGGGTCCTGAACTGTACGGAGGGGAATTATACAATATTCCAAGATCATTAAAGGGAATGACTTCACAACCTGTGCAGTAAGAGAGTCTTAAACAAAATGTTTAAAAAACCTCAGTGATTGAAGATCTAGCAACAGATAATGTAACAGGGTACAAGTTCCACCCCATTACTTGTACTAATACCTTCCAGCTGTAGCCATAGGTGTCTGGTAAGAGGGTGGACAATGGCATCTCCACCCCACCAATTATTTAGTAGGCCCAACCTGTCATCCATTGCCGGGGACGGGAATGGACACAAGCATATCACCCTTAACTTTCAGTACCACTGCCCATGGGTGGGGACAACGGTGTACAATTATGTATTATGTATTATGTATTATTACAGTATTATTACAGAACCTCTACCCACTGGCAATGTGTGCCAGCAAGGGGATGTACAGGGACAAAGTATGATAATGTTGGCTTTTTTTTTAGCTATCTGCAGCTGCCAGTAGGAAAATAGTTCATACACTTGAAATCCGGGCCCAGATTTTAAGCATCAGGGCTTTAAAGGGTACCTGTCATTCCATTTATAACTTTTTGAAGGGCTTATAATTCTATATATACATTGTGCTAACAGATTTGCTAACAGATCTATAGATTGAAAGAAAAAAAAACAATTTAAAAATAGGCCTTTTTCCACCTGTGATAAATATTTAGGTATAGACTCTAAGCCAAAGAATTATGTGGCAGTGAGAGCTGAAGAGACCTCCCAGAGATGGTCCTTGTGCTCTTCAGGAATAGCAACCACAGCCAGTTCATGTAGTTACCTAGCCGATGTTGTTAGCACTATCCAAGGAGTATAGATAGGAATGGACCTCACAGCGGAGGTTTGCCCTTCTGTCATGGCAAATTAATGAAGACAGCAGGCAGAGCACGGGGCTGACTTCTGGTGCTCGCGGTGCTGGATTGTAGGGTCGGGTGATTCATGTCAGGTTCATTTAAACAGGCTGAGTCCAAACACAATTTTGGCATTGTTAAATACTATGAACAATATCCAGATTTTGCAATCCAAACGCCCAATTATGGTTTTGCCCCATTCTGCATGGCACCAGACTTTAGAAAAGTAATAATTAGAAAAAAATTTGCAATAAAAGTGGAGCACAACTTAAGCAAAGTGCTAAACATGAAAAATAGTATTACAACCAATGTAATATGGAGAAATGTATAACAGTGTAAATAAGGCGTTTGTAAACAAATCTCATAACGATCTAAATTGTGGTAACAGCGGATATTGCACAAATGAGTGGATATCCCAAAAACTCCACTACAAACACAGATTCACACTTACCCCTCAATATATGGGGGAGTATCCACATGTAAGGAATAAAAAATAAAAATCTGATAGTGTAATAAATTAGTGGAAGTGTGAATTACTTGAGAATTAAGTGAGAGTACAAATAAACTCACATTTTTTAGAGCCTTTGTGAAAATGGCTCTAAACAAACAGCAGATCTGGACCTTTAAGGTGGCACCAGGGGACCTTCTTCTATGTTTATTCTCAGTAGTTCATATGTAAGTATAAAAAGATAATCGCCAATTGAGAAACGCGTCTTGGATGAGAGGAAGAACCACAAGAAGGACTTTGAGTCTGTTATTATTTGCACAGCTTTTTATTTTATTTGTTTTATTAGCAATGCATTTCCATTTTATTTTATACCAGTCCTCCTCTCTTGATCTGCATCCAGAATTTCCGGTTCCTATAGGGAAGTGTCACCCTATAAATTGACACTAAGCGAATATATTGGAGCCAGTTACCTAACAGGCTCCAGAGAAGGTGAGCAGGTAATTCTTTTACATATTTTATTACAATTGCTTTATCTGGCTACACCAAGTTTCTTTCCCTGTCTCTATTTTTATACTTACATATGAACTACTGTGAATAAACATAGAAGGTCCCCTGGTGCCACCTTAAAGGTCCAGATCTGCTGTTTGTTTAGAGCCATTTTCACAAAGGCTCTAAAAAATGTGAGTTTATTTGTACTCTCACTTTAAGTAATTCACACTTCCACTAATTTATTACACTATCAGATGTTTATTTTTTATTCCTTACATGTGGATACTCCCCCATATATTGAGGGGTAAGTGTCTGTGTGTTGGGAACTGGGGGGATCACCCAAACACTGAGTTTTGCTTGTTATTCTCAACCAATGTAATATATCTGCTGATTCTTCTAAAGTTGTACAAGAATCACTTGTGTTTCACCATATTATATATGGTCTGTAGGACTAGGTCAAGTGAAAAATATAACATGAGAATATTGGGGTTTTGTAGTAGCAGAAAATCAACGAAAGATATGTTTTTGCGTGTTAAAACTGACAAAATGTATATTGGTTGACATCAAAACTTACAAGGATAAAAACATCATGTAGTGAAAAGGATATATTTTGGATAAACAAACATAATAAAATACAATACATTTAAATTTAAAAAAAAAAAAAATATTGCACAATGTTAACATTGCAAGACAATTTTTTTTTACATTCTTTATTTCGTAATATTTTAGTTTTGCAGAGTAAACATAGGTGAGCACTTTACAACAGGGTACAAATGAGTAGTACATTTCCATCTTGTTTTCCCGTTTAGTGTTCAGTTGCATATATCTCTACCCTCTTGGGTACTGTTGCGTTCGGGGTCACTAGCATAATAGCTTTCCTACTGCAGTAGCATCAATAATCCTAGCTCGGGTTTTGGGCTGCTGTCAGTCCATACGGGCAGTGGAGGTGTGTCTAGTCTCAACGTGCCATCTCGTCTAATGATCGCATGTGGGTTCACATGGGACTACTAGGGTCGTGTAGGTTGTGGGAGTGTGACAACCCTTATGTAGTGGCCTGAGGTTTCTGTGCGATTGGGTCTTAACCTAGAGATAGTGAGTGGCTATAAGTCGTACCCTGCGATGCTTCAGTACTGGGATAGCAGGTGTACTTTATAGTAAATGCTAGCGCCATTTGTAGGTTACCCGAGTCTGTCTAGCCGGTCTCTCCATGAAGCGTGGGCGGGTGGCGCGGAACCCAGGACAGGAAGCTTTGTTTCCTGTACCCGGCCGCCGGTGGAATGACAGGAAGTGCTCACTGAGTGAGCATTTCCGGTCATTCCGCCGGCGGCTGGGTACAGGAAACAGAGGTTCCTGTCCCGCGTTCCGTGCCGCCCGGCCACGCTACATGGGCAGGAGGGGAGGGTAAGGACCACTAAGGGGGAGGGGGAGGGTGGGTTATAAGGACCACTAAGGGGGGGGTATAAGGACCACTAAGGGAGGGGGGGGTATAAGGACCACTAAGGGAGTGGGGGGTATAAGGACCACTAAGGGAGGGGGGTATAAGGACCACTAAGGGAGGGGGGGGGTATAAAGACCACTAAGGGAGGGGGGGTATAAGGACCACTAAGGGAGGGGGGGCTATAAGGACCACTAAGGGAGGGGGTATAAGGACCACTAAGGAAGGGAGGGGGGTATAAGGACCACTAAGGGAGGGGGTATTAGGACCACTAAGGGAGGAGGGGGGTATAAGGACCACTAGGGGAGGGATGGGGGGTATATGGACCACTAAGGGGGGTTATAAGGACCACTAAGGGAGGGGGGTATAAGGACCACTAAGAGAGGGGGGGTATAAGGACCACTAAGGGAGGGGGGGTATAAGGACCACTAAGGGAGGGATGGGGGGGGGATAAGGACCACTATGGGAGGGAGGGGGGGATAAGGACCACTATGGGAGGGAGGGGGGATAAGGACCACTATGGGAGGGAGGGGGGATAAGGACCACTATGGGAGGGAGGGGGGGGGATAAGGACCACTATGGGAGGGAGGGGGGGGATAAGGACCACTATGGGAGGGAGGGGGATAAGGACCACTATGGGAGGGAAGGGGGGATAAGGACCACTATGGGAGGGAAGGGGGGATAAGGACCACTACGGGAGGGAGGGGGGATAAGGACCACTATGGGAGGGAGGGGGGGATAAGGACCACTATGGGAGGGAGGGGGGATAAGGACCACTAGGGGAGGGGGATAAGGACCACTAGGGGAGGGAGGGGGGATAAGGACCACTATGGGAGGTTGGGGGGGATAAGGACCACTTGGGGAGGGGGGATAAGGACCACTAGGGGAGGGAGGGGGGATAAGGACCACTAAGGGGGGGAAGGACCACCAAAGGGGGGTAAGGAGGGAGGACTACTAAGGAGAGGGGAGGAGGGTGATTACCACTAAGGGGCTGGGGGGTGTAGGAGAAGGTCTACTAAGGGGTTTGGGAGAGGGAGGACCACTAAGGGGTTTGGGAGAGGGAGGACCACTAAGGGGGGAGGGGGGAGTGAGAAGACCACCAAGGGGGACTGCAGAGGGACAGGGGGCCAAGGGAGAGCACTAAGTGACAGAAGGGGAGAACACTGAGGGACAGAAGGGAAGGGGAAATCAATAATTGAGGGGAGAGCACTATGAATTTTTTTTTTTTTTTTAAAAAGAAAGAGCTGTTCCCCTTTCAGTCCCTATCCTACCCCACAAACCCTCTCTTTTACACTACACACATACACAATGCATCCCCCACACACACACACACAGAAACATACAATTCATTCCTACTCACACACAGACACACCCGAAACACACAATGCATCCCTTACGTTCTCTTACATAATTAATGCACCCCTTACAGACACACACTGCATTCAATTACATACACAGAAACAAATCTTGCACCCCTTACACACACACACACACACACAGAAACATACAATGCATTCCTTACACGCAAACACACACTACATCCCCTATAAACACACTACATCCCTTACACAAATTGCACACATAAAACATCCCCAACTCATGGATGGGCCATGTAGGTGGATTTATGGGTGGGCATTGTAGGCGTATGCCCCCTGGGGGCCCAGACCTTGAGCTGTGTAAGGGGCCCTAAAAAATGGAGCTGCTTCCTGTTCGTTAATTGTTGTGAGCACTGTTAAAAACAGTCTCCAGAGAGCCTCTGCTACACCAGACCTGTGGAGCCAGACTGAGCCCATCATCAGCCTCTTGTCCTCATCTGGTGGTAAGTAGGCAATCCAATATATTATTAGTGGCACTAATCTCTAATTTACCTCACATTAAATGGATACTATAGTCACCAGAAGCACTACAGCATAATGTAGTGGTTCTGGTGTCTATAGCCTGTGCCTGTAGGCTTTTTAATGTAAACACACTGTCTTTTCAGATAAGACACTTTGTGAAGACTGGCGTTGGCCCATATGGCAGAGCATATGGGCGGGGCATTGTGATGTGACATGGTGGGCTGGAGATATGGGGGGGCGGCAAATTTTTTTTTGCCTAGGGCGGCAAAAATCCTTGCACCGGCCCTGTCTCCATGTCATAGATATTTTCCACTTTGTCTACCCATTGTTGATAGCTAGGCACTGTCGGGCGTTTCCAGTGGAGGGGGATAAGGGCTTTAGCTGCGGAGAGCAGGTGTATGGGGAGGGACTTTTTGTATGTCAGTACGGGAGTGGGTGTGTGGTGCAGGAGCATCGGCAGGGGCTGCCGTGGGAGATCCAATCCCGTGATTTCCATTATCTTTGTGCAAGACAATTTTACACACTGCATTGGTGCACCTCCCACATTTAGAATATACAAAACAAAATATGTAAAAAAACACAAAAAGATATGCCTTACGTAGTGAATAATTCACTTAACATGGAGTTGCGGTGATTTGACAAGGGGATTGTGTGAGTTTTTTACAACCTGGTTTTAGCCTTAATGGTGCAATTCCCTTGACAATTCTTTGCAATCCTCTATTTGGTCAATTCTGCATAATTCCATTTTTAGGTCATAGTGTTATTTAACGAGAACTACATTAATTGCCACTAGAGTTAATGGTGAATGAACAATGTGATTTTCTGGAATCTCTAGCCAGTCTTATAAGGACCATTAATTCTTATACAGAGACATAAAATCGAAATTAAGAACAGTTTGAGCTTTCTAGTTTTCAGCCAAGAAAAACCTGCAAGGTGGGACAACTTTTTTACTTGTACATTGCTTAGACATGTTACGTTGCTCTAGTATACATGAAGCCAGAAACAGAAGAGACATGTCCTGTTTGGTGGTAGTTTCACATTGTATCAACAGGTAGATGATAACATGGGGCCAGGCATAGGCATGTATAGCATGCTAGATTATGGGTGTACACCCAAAGAAAGTGATCATCTATGTGAGGGATAAGCAGCCTTCGGCACTCCAGATGTTGTGGACAACCTTTTCAGTAAGACGCTTATGGCCATAATGCTAGCAAAGCATCAAGGTAGATGAGGTCCACAACATCTGGAGTACCGAAGGTTGCTCACCCCTCCCTGATATAGGTAATTAATAAATAAAAAAAGTGGCCCTTGAGTTAACCAGGTGTATACAGTGTTATATATATTTTTTTTTCATGAATTGATTACAGAGATCTAAACAGGGCGACAATTTGTTCACGTATCAGATCAGAGAGCAACTTCTCCCCAATACTCAGTGTAGTGACTTTGTTTTCTGTAGCAAGCTAAACTTTCCCCGTGGGTCCATCAGTTTGACAGAGAGCACAAAAGACAGAACCTTGCCAAGGGTAATGATTTATAACAGCTGTTAATCAATATTGCTAACTTTGTTTGCAGAGGCCAAGGGGCACATCTCAGTTGTGTTATAGTATATAGCATGTTCATGTTGTAATCTAAGAGTTTAAGAAAATTGGTGATGAATAAGATAAGATAAGAAAACGGGTGATAGAAACCTTGAGGAAAGATGGAATATTATTGAGCTAAATTTCACGTGTGATATTGATTTCTCTTACACGAGATTCCTCAGTATATCTGTAGCATCATGTTTAAGAAACAAGTAGTGATTTTATATGATTTGAGATTTGTTCATCAAACGTTTATTTTTGATGAGTACAAAAAATGATAATTTTGTTCCATCTTTTTTTTTTTTTTTATAAATACTGTAAGTCATCTTAGCAAATATCACTATTTATGTAATAAACCTGTTGGGAACCTGGCTTGCGGGCACGCTAGGCAGATATGTTGCCCATTCCATATTAAGGCTATCCAGGCACAGAACACTTCTGATAACCAGAGTTATCATAGCTCAATGTATGCATGTCGCTAATGCACTCATGCTTTCCTAAGACTTGGTTTGGGATAGCCCATGAAGCCTGACTCCAGAGACGCAAAGCAGGATGGTACAATGTAACCCAACAATTGTAACTGTCCCATTATATATATATGAGACAGTTGGAATGCACGTGAATGTAAGCAGAAAACAGAAAAAAATATTTGATCTATGTTTTTATTATTTTCCTGGTTTAGTGCTTGTTGTACATGTAAAATTAGTGTATTCACTTAGCCAAGGCCACACCTTACCCAAGAACTCAATCAAAAAATATAAAAATGTATAAACAAAACATGAATATTGTAACACAATGCAATGTAGTTTAAACTAACAGTTAACATAGAAGTATTTTTCCACTTAGATTTATTTATACATTCAGCGTGAGCCTTCAGTGTATATTCTTTTCTGTTTGCAATTATTTCCCATCACCCTCTCTCACTTAGAAAAAAAAATAAAAAAATCTTACATGCATAAACAATATTATCATTTCATGAAGAATGTGGACTCTTGTACAGCAAGCATTAAAGCAATTTTGTAACAAATACGTGAGCATTCCTTAATTTGCTTAACGCTCCAAAGTTCTTTTGTATAATCCTGCCTGTTAGTTTCCTGGTTTACATGAATGACATATAGTACTATAAGAAATCACCAGTTGTATATCCAAAATAAGATCTCTTGTAATATGTAAATTCTAGGGGAATTATTATTAGTTTTCAATGCATTATAGCTATATTAAAAAAAGGTTCTCCTCTTAAATATTATTATTATTATTGCCATTTATATAGCGCCAACAGATTCCGTAGCGCTTTACAATATTATGAGAGGGGGGATTTAACTATAAACAGGACAATTACAAAAACTTACAGGAACGATAGGTTGGAGAAAACCCTGCTCAAACGAGCTTACATTCTATAGGAGGTTGTGCTGTGTTGTCAATATTTTTCAATGAAAGTACTTCCATTTATTTTCCATGGGGGATGTGCAGGAAATACACAGGCAATAAGGATGGTCACTGTGTTTCATTCATTGAAAAACATTAATGGAACACTTTAGAACAAATATCTACAACCAAAAACAGATTATAATCATACAAATTAATAATTACTCCTCATATTAACAAACTTTTTTTCTTTTCATTTAGAATGCCCTACCGGGTATTATTCACTGGGTCCCCCCACCCTTAATTTTAAAATAGATATAAAATGAAAGCTGATATCCAATGCCAGGCAAAATGCCTCACCATTCTCTTGCGAGGTTCAATCAAGGGAAGCAATTGATTAGACAGTCTCAAACTGCATGCTATGGAGGGATTCTGGGGTAGACTGTGCGAGAGAGGGCAATATTAAAAAAAGAAAAAACTTCTGCAAGAGAGAAGTTCATTACATCTGTTGCCAGCGTGAAATTTTTGCACAGAATTAACATTAGGCAGTCCGGAACAGAGATCCAGCTGCCTAAATCACGTGTGCCGGGAGTGCAACTAGTCCCCTTCACAAAACTGCAAATATCTCTAGATGTGCACTGTTTCAAGCAAAATTGCTGCACATACAGATTCACACCACCATAACCACTTCTATAGGCAGATGTGGTCAAGGTGGTTGTAGTAACCCTTTAATTTATATAAAAGGTTGTGGATTTGTGGCAGCTACTCCTAAGGCTTTATCTCTCCAAACTTTTAAACAACAATTTAGGTACAAGAGAAAATGGGTTACAGCTTTAAATAAAAAAAAAAAACAAAAAAAAAAAAACAAGATACGAGGATCGTGTAATATTGTCTATATCAATGCTATTGCAATTACTGTTTGTCACGAGCGTGGGCTATAGGCCCAGCCGAGACAGTGGGGAGAGTGTGGAAGTGACAGGGTTAATGACACCAGACCCCTGGTTACCTGTTGCTAGTTCCAGCAACCACTCAATTAACCCCTGCAATCCCTTCTACACTAACCCCCTAGTACACACTTTACTGCCACCACCAAGACTTTTAAACCCGGGCGTCTTAGGTTACCCCACACACAGGAGAATTATAGAATCACAGTTCTACTTTTTCGAATCAAACACTTATAATTAACCCTTTTTGGTAACGTGTTTACCTGAGCTCTCTGGAGAGTGAAGCTCATAGAGAACAGAGACACAAACTGATTAAGTAAATATTTAATCTGACAAAAAAGATTCACAGTGCTGAGTACAAAATACAGAAATAAATGACATACAGATAACAAATTGCAAAACAGTACATAAAATGAAATAGGAGAAAACACAAGAAATTCCTTACATATATTTACCCCATATAGAATTCTTGTGGGAGTCTTAGATGGTATTGATCTCCTAGAAGTTACTGACAAAAGAAACATGAATAACTGAACTCCCTGGATAGTCCAGCACCCTCATTAAATATCTAAACTAGTTATTTCTCAGTGGGCAGACCCCTGGGGGGGGGGGGATCAGAGGGGGTTGGTCTGGCAGTCTATTGCCCACTCTATGAAATTCCTTGTGTCCAGCTCTGGTGATGGCTATCTAGATGTTTTATGGTCTAGGCCTGGTGCAAGATCAAAGACCACAATAAATGTCATCCCAAGGTTTACAAAAAAAAACAACTCTTAACATATATCAACACACATCAAACACCAACTCATGCTTTTGGCATGACACTATTAATGCACTTGCAGAATAACAATAACATTTTTGTGCTCACAGGTGCCTTTTACAATATTTTAAGGCCTGTTATCTCCAAGATGCTGTTGGTATAGTTTATTATGTATGAAAATACAGCATAAAAATATCGGTCCTACGCATTTTGTCTTGTCAGAAAAGATTAGGGACCATGCAATAAAAGCATAGAGGAAAAACATATTGCAATAACCCATTCCATCCCGATGTGCATGTTAACAGTTCGTGTGTGACCTTTCATTGGTGGTTGCGATGGTGTACTTATTTCCTCCATCCCCTTTCTATATAATCCTCCAATCATTCTCAGCCTTCTCCACACGCCTCCTTCATTTCAGCTAGAATATATTTTATGAATTACTCTCCAGCTAGCTTTACATCTTCACGCCAATCACTTGTTGTACTATATCATCATCACTTTTGTTTTTTCGATAACACACTTATGTGTGTTCTGGGGGTCACATCTTCTTGGTAAGGGTGGGGTCTGGTGTGTCTAAAGCTACAGTCAGCCTATTCTGTGAAGTAGCTGCAAAATAGAGCCAGTTAGAAGTTCACATCAACTGAGAGCTCTCAGACAATAAATATAGCCCCGGACAATCAGTGCTCAATGGTAGGTGTTATTGACAGTAGGGGAAGTGGTAGCGGGTGCCTTGCACGACCCGGGTAAACTAGCAAAATGTTCTGAAATGGTTTGACTACTTACTCTGACAGGGTGTAGGGGCACATCTGGCACCTAAGCCACTACAGCAGGCTGTAGTGGTTAGGATGCTTGGAGTGTTACTTATTGCTACTCGTTCCTTTAGCATATGGGGAAAAAAATAATAAATAAATAAAATAGTTTTATTGATTTATGTCAAAAGTGAATTATGGTTTGATATTTTTTGATTCCTTAAAATATAGGTTTACTGTAATTTCAATGACTCCCATTTGAATAAAGCATGAATTATATTCTGAGACTCTTTGACGTCCCTATATACGAAAACTCTAAAACCAGTCTTTATATTTTTATTGTTTTTAAGTAGAAGCTACAGATCAATAGATTCTTTAAAGGTATTATTCATTCATTAACAGTCAGATGTAATCTGAAGCAGATTTATTCAGGTCTTGATCAATAACTAAGTACATCACAGTTTCTTTATTTCTCTATCTCTTTATTCTTTCCTGTTTCAAGATTCCACAAAAGAAGTGCTTATATGTTTATAAATTGATGTAGAACATAATATTATAATCTGTTGTGATACGCTTTGAGATAACCTATGAAAAAATAGTTTGTTTAGCTTGGATTGTATATGCTAATTTATTTTTACCAACACATGCCCCCCCAGCATTCCCAGATTTGAATGTCCTGATTTCAAATCACTGTTCCGTTCTCAGAACACCAGACAATGCTAGGCAAATGCAGTGCCAGATGAACTCTTGCTTTGCTGAGGGTAATATTAGCACGCAGAAAGAGTTCTGCCACTTTTTTGGCAGCCTCAGTCCCTTTATAAGAGCTGAGCTGCGGAGTTGGGCATCGTAGGTGACAGAAGTAGTGTCCCTGAGTTTTCCCTTTAGACTCACCCACCTCCGCTCCCAAACTTATGCCTCCTAGTGTTGGGAGTTATAGATACATAAACATATATCACAAATAGGAATTCTCTGATGCTATTTGAGTCTGTGTGCATTATTACATAAGCATGGGAATACTCTCCCAGGACATCATCAGAGACGATGAATGCTGTAGGGTAGGAAAGTTTGGCTATGTAAATACAGTTTTCTGTTGGCAATTAACATGATGAACATCCTGTGTTCACTTGAAATTTGTATTACAAAATTGGATGGAATAATCTGTAGTGGTTATGGTGTTTGGAGTGTACTTTACATATTAATGTGTTGTTAGGTTTTCTATTTTGAACTAAGCAAAAAGATAAAGTGAAGTCACAATACACATATCGCAACACATATCACAATACAAAATGCTGCATTATACCATTAGCACAGTTGAGTTGAATGTTTGCTACTAGAGATGTCCCAAACTGTTTGCCGGGAACCGTTCGCTGGCGAGCATAGCTTGTTCGCGGCTAACGCGGCGGGCGAACATATGCGATGGTCGGTCCGCCCCCTATTCGTCATGGAGGTGGGAGGGTCTGGGAGGGAGGGTCTGCTGCTGATTGGCTGGAACGTGTCTGCTGACTGTGAGGTACAGGGTCAAAGTTTACTCAATGATGACGAATAGGGGGCGGACCGACCATCGCATATATTCGCCCACCACGTTCGCCACGAACAAGCTATGTTCGCTGGCGAACGGTTCTCAACGAACAGTTCGGGACATCACTATTTGCTACATATGTTTTGCATGCATAATCCTGGCATACACTGATCAGCCACAACATTAAAACCACTGACAGGTGAAATGAATAACATTGATTATATTGTTACAATGGCATCTGTCAAGGTGTGGGATATATTAGGCAGTAAGTGAACAGTCAGTTCTTAAATTTCATGTGTTGGAAGCAGGAAAAATAGGCAAGCGATCTGAGTGTCTTTGACAAGGGCCAAATAGTGATGGCTAAGATGACTGGGTCAGAGCATCTCTAAAATGGCAAGTCTTGTGCAGTGTTCTTGGTATGCTGGGGTCAGTACCTTCCAAAAGTAGTGCAAAGAAGAACAACCAGTGAACTGGCATCAGGGTTGGCATCAGGGTCATGGGTGCCAAAGGCTCATTGATGCACGTAGGGAGCGAAGGCTAGCCCTTCTGGTCCAATCACGCAAAAGAGCTGCTGTAGCTCAAATTGCTGAAAAACTTAATGCTGGCCATGATTGAAAGGTATCAAAACACAGAGTGCATCACAGTTTGCTGCATATGGGGCAGCGTAGCCGCAGATCAGTCAGAGTGCCCATGATGACTCCTGTCAACCACAGAAAGGGCCTTCAATGGGGAATTGAGCATCATCACTGGACCATGGAGCAATGGAAAAAGGTTGCCTGGTCTGATAAATCATGTTGTCTTTTAGATCAGATGGCTGGTCGGTTGCATGTACAAATTCAATCCATGGAGACCCTACCTCCCAACCTGTATGACTTAAAGGATCTTCTGCTAACCTCCTAACCTGTATGACTTAAAGGACTTTTAAGAATGTCTTGGTGCCATATACCACTGGACACGTTAAGAGATATTGTGGAGTCCATGCCTCTACGCATCAGAGCTGTTTTGTCAGCACAAGGGGGACCTGCATGATAAAAGGCAGGTGGTATAATGTTGTGGTTGATCAGTGTATGTAGGACAAGGTAACTTGTGTTTTTAGATTTAATTCTGCAGTTATAAAACTGCAAGTTTATATATCACTATGCTGGCATATCTGGTTTACTTTCAGTGAGTGGCTTAATATGATATGTACAATTTCATAATAATAGAAATGCATGGGTTGTAGCTTCAGTCAGGTCAGTTCACAAGGTCTCTGTACCACACGCTCCTATATTATCTGGTGGTGTAGCAGGAGAAAGCAAAAATATATATTTTCCCTGTGTAACCCTGATATTTAAGCATTGTTATATGGCAACACTCCATACACCATAACCACTACAGCTTGCTTTAATGATTATGGTGCCAGTAGAGTCTTGGTGCCCTTCCTGTGTAAGTATTCAAACCATGTTTGTCTCCTCTTCTGCATCTTGGAGGCTCCCTGCACTAAACTATCCCAGAGGTGCAGGTCCTAGCTCATTGGCTGAGAGCACTTCAGTCACTCTATCAGCCAATGAGCCAGCCTAGCAAAGGCAGGTCTTAGCTAGGGAGAGCTAATAAAAGCTCCTTGCTGGAGTTTCCAGGCTCCTAAGGAGGAGGCAAATGGCACCCAACAGAAGTCTGGTCAGTTTAAAAAACATTCTAAAATCGTTTGATTACTTACACTGGGAGGGCACCAGGGAAGTCCTGGCACCATAATACATTTAATACATTGATATAAATAACACCAAAGCATTCTAAGGCACATTAATGGAGCACTCTAACATAAAAAAAAGAATGATTTTCAGTTTTAACATATGGAGTTTTATTTTTAATTCTATAAACTGCCACCATTTCATGATCACAACTCAGATCAGCCCATTTGCCGGATTGCCAGAAGGTGGACTACCTGGCTTGTCATGCAGATCCCCTGACATATAATGAATAAATGTACCTAATTATGTATGAAATATACATAAATATACACTTAGAGTGAAATTAAATATATATATATATATTTATTTATTTATTTCTACATGTATGTTTATGTATTTTTTTACACAATTATTTAATTTTATTAATTATGTATAACCAAGGCAGAAAGTACATAGAATTTAATTTAACTTTCACAAATCCCAATGTACAGCGCTACGGAATGTGATGGCGTATATAAATAATAAAATAATAATATAATAATAAATGCCCAAAATGCCCATAACACCTGGCCAGGGTTTTTGACTAAGTCGCTACTAAAATAGACTGGACATAACCCAGTTTGAATATCCTGGGTTGCCCACTTTTGCAAATGGTATGCCATGATGGGATAATTTTCATTCTTGGGCCGCCATATGATCTCAAGGGCAAAATATGCTCAGCAAACCAAACGGGCAATTTCAACGTGTATAAACTGAAAAGGGGAAATCCTTATATTTGACCCTGTAACTTTCCAAAACCCCATAAAACCTGTACATGGTGGATACTGTTGTACTCATGAGAAATTGCTGAACACAAATATGTGTATTTTTGTTGCAGTGAAAGCTAACCGTATTCCCAGTTAAAATGCCATGGAAAACTTGTAAAAAAAAACTATTTCTGAATTTCTCACACTGTAGTTTAAGAGTGTTGCTTATTCTGTTTGCATGATTATTACAAGTTATTTTATATCATTTTATATATCAGAGTTTAATTTCGCAACTCATGCAATTACACTATTTGATACATCTTTGCACTACCCATATTTTTCTTCTAATACTTTACAAAATGAGATATCCCTAAATGAGATGTTCTGCCTATGATTTTGATTTTTCTTTTACTATTTGGCATTTACATGCTGGTATTGCAATTTTGTTGTTTGCATCCATCTCAATAAAAATACAAATGACAAAAAAATGAAATAAATAAGGTTTGCTTGACTTTACGCTAAGCAATGCCCCATGGGACACTTTAAAAGGTGAATAATTTATTTTTGTTTTTTTTTGTTTAAATCTTTGACATTTATAAACACATTATCCATATAAAACATTAAAAATAACTAAACACTTTATAGGCTGATGATGGGGCATTATCAAACACAATGATCACAATCCCACCAAAAAGAAGAACAATACACACCTGGAACTAAAATATAACTAGAAAAGAATGATAACTTAAAAGGACAAATACACATGTGCAAAGTAATTGTAATGTTCATTAAATGGATTCTATAGTGTTAGGAATACAAACATGTATTCCTAATGCTACATAATTCCCCCCTCACCCCCAGCCAACAAAGGGTTATAATCCCTATAGTCATTTACCCTATTCAAGTGCCGACATCCTTCTGCGCTGGGTTGGCACTCTGCTTCCTCCTACGTCATCCAACAAAGGGGGGTTAATGTGCATGCGCTGCAAGTGCTGCGCATGCATTAGTCCTTCCCTGCAGGAAAGCATTCAATTGATGCTTTCCTATGCTGATTTCACTGATGCTGGATTTCCTCATGAAGAGTGTGAGGACGTCCTGTGTCAGTTAGGAGACCAAAAGTACGGTAAAATCAAGGAAGTGCCTCTGGTGGCTGCCTGGTAGACAGCCAATAGAGGCAGTTTTAATCCTGCAATGTAAACATTGCATTTTCTATAAAACTGCGATGTTTTACATTGCAGGACTAAGGGGGAGAAGGGGGAGGGGAGGGGAGGGGGAGGGACATAGCACCCAGACCAATTCAATGAGATGAAGTATTAAAAGGGTCTGGGTGACTATAATGTCCCTTTAAGAGGTATTGTAAAGAAGCACACACAAACAGTGTATTGTCGACATGGAAAAATTTGGGTTAATGAGACACCCACTGCCTGCTCATATCATAAGTGCACTTGACTGTCTGTAACCTTCAACCTGTGATGCAGTCGAAAATCCTCCAAAGGTGCCATTTTTTGTGTGTCTTCAATCTTGTGATATCAAATGAAATGTTAGAATTGAAATCATCATGCTGGCTACTAGCTCTAACACTAAGACATGCAGTCTACACATATAAAAGTAAAATTAGTGATTGTTGCAAACATTGCTAGTGTTACAGTCAACTAATTAATTGTGACATTCGTTAATTACTAAAGGCTGACTGATCATAATGCAAGTTGGAGACTACAGCTACTGTGACTGAGTGACCAAGGTTATGTGATTCTGGACAAAACACAAAGTATTTTGTTCCAACTTACAGATGAAGGAATGCAGACAGGTTTCTAAAGTTACAGGACGAATTACAAATCACAATAGTAGCCATTCATAAAACTATACAGGCAAATTGTGATTTATGTTCTGTCTAAGATAATATTTGAAAAAAAAGTACCCTAGAATTATACAGTGAGCTTATGACCAAACTGAGAATCAGAGAAAACCTATGTTAGGCAATGAAGTAGACCATTGATGAGATTGCAACATGCAATTGAGCAAGACTGATCTATCTTAGTGTTTTCTTCCTGTTAATACTTGTTTATCTTTTATTTGCTAGTTTTACCCACTCTAAAATTTTATATAAATTCTAATACATAATAGTAATGACAATGTCAAACATCAGCACTATAGATAAAGAAAACATATTTTCCAAAATAGTCAGCCAATCTAAAGATCGGGTTAACCTACCATAAGTCGCGGATTTAGTGGGGCAGTCCCTATAATGCCATCACAGATTGGATGTTTTCTGCTGATTAAACTCAAGGTAACAAGTCCATATGAGAGTAGTTCAAACGTGATCTGTGCCTGGGCAGCTCTACATGGGGCTGGGTTTTGCCGCTGTAGTTTTATTATTATTTATATAGCGCCAGCAAATTCCGTAGAGCTGTACAATGGGTACATTACTCTCTTTAATCAGTCCTACGTCAATAACATGGTCCGTGTTGCCTAATGTATTACATTAATTCCTCCTAAAGTTAGGAGGTATGGGCTAGCTGAGCATACCACAGGATATGTTTGACCTGGTCATTGCTTACGTATGTGAATGAATGTGTGTCATTGAGACTGTAGCTTGCAGTGATGAGAAGTCATGCTGTATCTTTAAATTATTTCCTTTAAACAGTTTGGCATCTTGCTGATTATTTTATGCTCATTTTAACACAGCCCAGTAGGCGTCTGGTTTGGAAATAACACAACAAAGCATAGACCTTTCACAAGTCACACTGAGATTTGAAAATACCCGTGACAAGTATGACATAAATGTATTGCTCAGAAGATAAATGTAAAATCCATGAGGTTATTCAGGCTGTAATTTGAGTGCACTGCGCTAAGGAATGTATACATTAACTGGTGGTTCCATAGCATTAATTTGAAATATATGATTCCTTTAAGAATATATATACATAGTCATGGGAAAAAGAAAGTACACCCTCTTTGAATGCTATGATTTTATATATTGGGACATAATAATAATCATCTGTACCTTAGCAGGTCTTAAAATTAGGTAAATACAACCTCAGATGATAACTATACGTGACATATTACACCGTGCCATGGTTTATTTAACAGAAAACACGCCATAATGGAGAAGCCATGTGTGAAAAACATAATGGAGAAGCCATGTGTACTTATTCTTTTTTCCCCATCTCTTTTCCTACAAATCTTCAATGTCACCCATCCCAACTATCCTACTCCCTACATTCCACCCTTTGACACTCACTAGCACCACAAAAAGCACATTCTTGCAGTTGTCCACATATAATGAGATATATCTCAGTGAAATCACTACTCACCAAATATAGATGAAATTACTATTCCTTATAAAGAAGAGTAAATTTAGCAATAGAAATACAGCAAGCATGTCACCAAGGCATGGGGATATGGGTCTCCCCCAGTAGCCTACTAGCACTATAGCTGCCACAGCAGTCTGTAGTGGTTATGGTGCTGTAAAAATCGAATCCTAAAATTATATCTTTGTGTTTTTAAGGTTAAATAAAATAATAGTTTTTAACAAGTCTGGAGTTTTAAAACCTTTTAAAAACTTACTCTATTAGAATGGTTTCTAAACCCATCTAAATATTATTCGCAAAGAGACAAATTCATTTTCAGCTTTTCACTTCTCTGAATGTTCTCATCAGAGTCACCGAATGTAATTGTTTACAAACACAATCTCTGCGTGAGCAATGGCAATATATTTTAGTAATCCTGTCAATACTATGTTAATACTAATATGTAAACCACTGAACTGAGCGTTAATAGAAAACTGAACCTTGTGTTTGTTGTGTTTTATTATTATTCAATAAATTAAATTGCCCTTGCTTCTAGAATTGTTTTATGCTACCACAGAGAACTGTAATTACATACAAAAAGCAAATAAACACAAACAATGCTTGTGTCCCTCAGTTATAAATTTAATTGTCTTAAATTAACACTCTGTAAATATATTGATTTTGAACATATATGGTGTACCTATTTTACTTTAGATTAAGTGCCACAATTGTTAAAATAAAACCATTAAAACAAAAGGACTTTAAATGTACCTGTAATCGAATGCCAGTTCTATCTCCTTGCAGCAACCTACTGCATCCACAATGAGATTGTAAGGATTGATGGTCTCTGGTCCAGTCATAGAGGAGCATTGTGGGCCTGCAATTGTTGTGCTCTGTCAATCTGATGCTTCCCATATAGACATCTAAACTAATCTAAATGCAGTGCCTCTCTATGGGAAGCATTAGCGACATTCAAAATCATAATAGTATGCTTGATGACACCAAATGTGAGGACCTCTGAAAATCAAAGGTCCTAAGGAGAAGTACCTCTAGTGGCTGTCTGAACAAATCATCTACAAAACACATTCAATTAATACCTTAGCGTCAAATGTTAAACTTGTCCCTATTTACAATCCTACCCCCTCTCCTACCATGTATCTATATCATATACCAGCATGTAATATTTAGCTTATTTATCTTATCTAGCGTTGTCAGTCACTGACTGAGTGTTTCATTCCATTTTTGAACAAGGTACTTAAAGGATCACTTCTAAAGCATTTATCTCACTGGGGGGACCTTCAGTGGCTGAAAGCATCAGCTGACACTGTGATGGACTCCGTTAGGCAGTGGAGGTGGAGGCAGATTGGCCAGGAAGACAGGTGTGAAATGCACATGGCGCCCAGGCAGGGCTGAATTTATCTCAAGGCTAACAAGGCATTTGCCTTGGGCGGCACTTTGAGGGGGGCGCAGCACCATGGCAGATACCTTGTTAGCCTTTTTCATAGGGGACCCAAAAGCTGGTCAGCTGGCCTACTCAGAGGCACGCGGCTGCTAATATTGGGGGCGGGCGGCGAGGGAGGGCCATCCTCTGAGCTCTTTCTGCTCAGCTTCAATGCACGCCCAGGGGTGAAGCTAGAGTCAGAATATGACGTCATTCTGGCTCCCTGCATCACTCAGCAGCGCGCAAGGGAGCGGAACAGGAAGATTACAGCTCCCTCTCTGCCTGCAGTGTTCAGCCGCCCATCCACTCTGCTGCACAGGAGCCCAGCAGCTACCAGACAGCCCAACAGGTGGCAACCAGCACAGGAGACAGCAGCAGCCAGCCCAGCAGCCCCACTGGACCCGAGGGAAGGAATACACTCCAGCTCTCCCAAAGGTAGGGAGGCTGGGTGAATTTAAATTAAAGCATTTAAAATACAAGTGTGTTTGTGAGTGTGTGAGGGAATGTTTGTGAGTGTGAGTCTGTCAGTATCAAGGTGTGTGTGTGTGTCAGTGAATGTGTGTGTCTCTGCCAGTGTATGTCTGTTAGTGCATGTGTGTTTGTCAATGAATGTGTGTGTGTCTGCTAGTGTATGTATGTTAGTGAGTGTATGTGTCTATCAATGAATGTGTGTCTGCCAGTGTTTGACTGTTAGTGAGTGTGTGTCTGTCAGTGAATGTGTATCTCTCAGTGTATGTCTATTAGTGAGTGAGTGAGTGAGTGAGTGTGTGTGTCTGCCAGTGTATGCCAGTTAGTGAGTGTGTGTCTGTCAGTGAATGTGTATCTCTCAGTGTATGTCTGTTAGTGCGTGTGTGAGACTGCCAGTGAATATGTGTGTGTCTGACAGTGTATGACTGTTAGTGAGTGTGTGACTGTCAGTGAATGTGTGTGTCTGTCAGTGTATGCCTGTTAGTGAGTTTGTGTCTGTCAGTATATATCTGTGAGTGTGTATCTGTTAGTGATGGGTGTGTGTCTGTCAGTGTATGTCTGTGAGTGAGTGTGCGTATCTGTCAGTGAATGTGTGTCTGTCAGTGTATGTCTGGTGACTATGTGTGTCTGTTACTGTGTGTGTCTGTCAGTGAGTGCGTGTGTCTGTATATGTGTTTCTGAGTGATTGTGTGTGTCTGTCAGTGTGTCAAATCAGTGAGGATGTGTTTGTCAAATCAGTGACAATGTGTTTATGTCAGTGTATGTGTATCTCAGAGTGTGTGCCTGTCACTGAGCGGTGATGTCAGTGTGTGTCTGTCAGTCAAAGTGTGTGTTGGTGTTAAACAGGAAGAGGGGTGGCCATGACAGAAAAGGTTGGGGCAAATTTAGATTGGGGGGGTGCCTGAGTTTCGTCATGCCTAGGGCAGCACAAATTCAAAATACACCACTGTGCCCAGGACCTCCAGACACAATAACAACATCAATGAGATGAAGGTGTTATGCTACCTTGAGTGTTCCTTAAAAGAATAGGTAGCAGTGATACTACTACATCTCTGTGAGGATCATCAATCTACACACACTACCCTACAAATCTTGATTATCTCAGCAAGAGCACCACGGCGAGGGAGAAAAGGTAAATCTCACTTTTTTACTGCTTGGGGTAGTAATCTAAATGGTCACTAGGGCACGATAGCGTAAAATATGTTGTTGTTAATTTTATTCACACTCATTTGCGAATTATATTTATTAACATAATCAAATTTTGCAGCAAATGATAAAGTAGTATATGATTACTAAACACTCACTGATCACAGCGCTCTGGACTGTGGTTGCATTTACATCAACCGTTATGAGATTGCCACTTTGTTTAGACACAAGGTTAATTGAGACTAATTATTTTAAGATTAGTTGCATAAACCGAGACAGTTGACATAGTGATATTTGCGGGAAAACTAATTGATTCTCTTTTAAAGAGACACATTAAAATGAATGTCAGTTTAATGGACAGATTTGAAGAACCTGTTGCAAACTGATTACTAATTACAAGGTTGAAGTGTGTTAGAGCTTTGATCAGTATATTAAGATTTAATGAATAATCACATCAATAATTAAGAATATTAAGATTTAATGAATAATCACATCAGCCATTTCTACTTTGTTGCTAAATATATAATGGCTTCTTTTGTCAGAGGTATATATTTAAAGTATATCCCAGATAAATATTGATGTAAATGTACTTTACCACCATCATCTTTAATGTTATTGGCAGGGCTGCCATCAGAAATGTTGGGGCCCCTGGTACAGGGTCTGGGCCCACAGGCCTCCCCCCACCCCCAACATGCACCCTATTGGTATGTCAACCTTATTTTCAATTTCATTCCTTATAGTGTTTTTAATGAGCTTTATCTGTCTGCCTCCAAGTTACTATGTGGATTTTTCATAAACAATCTTCCTCTTGTCCTGTAAATAATATCCTTACAAATTAGGCTGCATGCAATATAAAAATAGCAGCTACTGGGAAGCTTAATTGGATGGACTGGTTATTGGAATGTGTAGCACAAACACTTGACATGTACATATTTTTTTCCTTTTATTTATGTATGCATTTTTCTTTGACATACATTGTTTTAAAGAGAACAATAAATGATAACACCCACTGTCATCTCTCGTTTACTTTTATTTCAAAAGTAAGAGCCCACTATAGTCTACATTACTAGGGTCATCTGGCCCTATGAAAGGTACTTATTTGTGTGCCAATGCAGTCTGCAGATTGCAAAACAGGACGAGAGTTTAGGAACATTATCTGTCTACCATGGGGGTAAGACATTCTAAAATGACAAAGCTTAGTTTAAAAATATTTATTTTTATTTTAATCCTTTCAACAAGCATTGAAAGGAAATAGATTTTTTAAATGGAGTATATGTCAAAAAAACCGAACTTTATCTTTAGTATATGACAGGATCCCACGGCCATATAGGTGCACCTTTTGTCAGACAGTGTTTGAATTCTGTCAGTAAGCCTTTACTTTCTTCACTCCCTGCACAGAAGCAGGAAAGACCATAATGACTAACTTCATCTATAACATCACTTTCATTTTGGTTAGAGAGGTTGTATTGGGTGTATAGCTGCATACAGGCTCATTATATATGTAAAGGAGTTGCAGACAGAATGTAATGGTATATTTTTGCTCATGGACAGATAATATGAATATGAATCCCTGTATTGATGTAAATGTCTTACCTACAACGTGTATCTTTACTGATTATACTCAAATTACACTCACTATCAGGCCTCCCAACCATCCTGCCTTCAGTGGAACAGCCCCGATTTTCAGGCCCTGTCCTTCCGTCTTGACTTTGTTCTCTGATGTTCAGCTTTTGGCAACACAAGGGTGCTGCTCCCAAGGCACATTGCGCAAGTGCATCATTAGACGTGCTCTATGCTCAAGATACTAGGACCCTGCTGGGAGAACTGAAACAATGCTCCCTTGCGGCCTGCCCTCTGTGGGACTAACTGAATGATGGACAGGCAGCCAGATGCGCATTCCTGCCAGACTGATCTGCCAATCTTCTGGGTCACAAGTGACGCAATCACATCACTGACCCTCCCCTTTTCTACCCTTCCTACTGGTGTCCCAATTCACAGGACACTGCAGTTGGGAGGTATGCACTTTTATTTATATCTGACAAGGGTGTTTTATAAATGGGGACGCCAGCTAGAGGAGAGGAAAGGCTGGAGACAGACCTGCACAAAAAATCTTATGATGCACTTCTGCCATGATTGTTGGAGACAGTTTCCTGGTATCCCCGAAAGCAGGGCACAGGGAAGGGACAGGACCTGAAAATCAGGATTATTGGGAAGCATGGCATGACAAAAGTAGGAGAGATTTGTAATCTCAGCAAGTGACTGTGTGAAGAATAGATTAATAATTATTAATAATAAATGAATAATGACAACTGGATAAAAACATCAACCCGAGCCACTGGAAACACACCGGACTAAAAATTAGGAGATTTTGGCGGTCGATTTAAAGACATATAAGCGATTTTATTCAGAAGAAGATCAGAAGCCGACTGAGGAAGCCGTGTGACGGCGAAACGCGTTTTGGCAACAAATATTTGTATTTTATATATGATATTTCAGATTTTATTATTTTCTAGTAAAACTGTATACATAATTTTAGAATATTCATTTTATAATAAATATATTTTTATACTCAACCTTCTTTGCTGTATCCTGTCGAAGTGATTCCAGAAAGGGGTAGTGTCACCCCACAAATTGACACTAGGCTAATATACTTAGAGCCGGTTAACAAAGGCTCTAAAAAAGGTGAGCAATACTATATCTTATTTTTTCATTGATATTTATAGTATTTGGGAATACTACGCTCAGATCAGATTACCTGTGTCTCTTTTCTATCTAAACTTGGAGGAAAACACGTATACGTATATCGTGAGAGGGGGGTCGTGTGGTCTACCCTAAAAGACACAGATGCCAGGAAGTTTAGAGCCCTATATCTATAAAAGGCTCTAACAAATGTGAGTGAACTTGACTCTATCTTCAGAATTCACAAAAAATTTTCTAATTCAGCTTAAACATACTGCACAATTATTTGTCTATTTTTTTTTCCCTTTTTTTCATGTATACAAGTGTGTAAAAGAGGGTAAGTGCAATTAAGAGCACTATTCACTATTGTATTATTCTATCACATTTAGCGCTACACTCAAGAAAACGCAGGTTTTCATTGTTGATTTTTGGATAAAAAATATAATTAAAATAATACTAGTTTAATGCATTACTAAAATAATACATAAAATGTGATTATATGCACCCTAGATTACATTTCTAAGCATGGCACACACCTGCTCTCTGGCAGACTCTGGGTTATAGCAGTCTTCTTCCTATTTCCCGCACTGCGAGATCAGTACATATTTTGAAGATTGTCTCTTGGTGTGAGATTTCCTACTTGCTCCTCACTGCCAAAAATTCCAGGTTAAAACAGCTGTAGGTTGTGATGCATTAGTTTTCAGTTAGCAAATTCAAGGTCCAAGAGCATTGCAATGCAATGCAATACAGCTAGCCAAAAATCAGTTATATATAGATTGCAATTTGATTGGCGGTCTTAAACAACTGTGACCTTTTTTAGTGCACACCTCATTTTTCAATTCAATGTTTATTGAAAACATTGTTTTGTGAAATATACAGGGTCAGTAATAAGTAGTAAGATATACCAAACACCTTTTAGAAAGTAATTAATGACCAACATTTTTGTTGTGATTTGCGTGGACGTTATGTTTATATCACACTGATGCAATCTAATAAATAAAAATGGTTTAGAAAACATAATTATCTATTTATCAATCTGACTGTTTGTCTATCGACATTTATGCAAATACATGCCGGGTGCTGGGAGGTATAGGGGCTGTAATGCATGCAGGGGGGCATAGGGACTGTAGTGAGTGCAAAACAACATAGGGGCTGTAGTGGGTGAGGTTGGTACAGGGAAGAATAGAGCCTTAGATGGGTACAGGGAAGGATAGAGGCTGGGTGGGTTCAGGGAGGGATAGAGGCTGAGGTGGGTGCAGGAAGGCAAAGGGGTTGTGTTGGGTGCATAGGGGATGAGATGGGTACAGAGATAGATAGAGAATGGGATGGATAGAGGCCTCACACAGAGCTCCATGGAGGAGACCTAGCAAGAAGTGCAGTGTGATAGAGTGCAGGGACCCTATTACTGTAATGTGTGTGTGCGGAATTATGGTCTTCTGGCTGGGGAGACCTCTGATCTCCCCAAGGTCGGATTTGCCATAAGGCCACAGAGGCCAAGACATTGGGGCAGCAGGCAGGAGCGGAATGACATGGGAAGTTTAAAGATTCTCCTGCAGTGGGGCCACACAGGCAGCCAGTATCTCCCCACAATTACCCTTATACCCCCACTATCACCCCCAAACCCCCAAACCTCACTCCAGCCACTACACGCAGTATTGCCCCTATCCCCCCAACTACAGCTACCATCATCCCCACCACAGCTTGTATTCCGTTACTACAGCTACTATCCACCACTACTGTCACTTTCCCCGCACTATTGACACTACCCACCCATAGCACCCTCCCTCCACTGCTGCCACTATCTCCACTTTTGCCATGATCTACCACCCAATGTAGCCACTATTCCCATTCACTGTAGCCACTATCCACTATAGCCATTATATCACCACTATAGCTCTTACCCCCTTTCCACTACATCGACTATCCCCTCACTATATACCCTATCTGGTACTACAGCCCCTCTCTCCCACTATGGCCTCTGTCACCGACTACAGCCCCATGCCCCTCTACAGCCTCTATCCCCCTACTATAGTCTCTAAACCATCCCCAATACAGTCCCCTGCTATAGCCATAAACCCACACTACATAACCCCACATACAGCCTCTATCCCCTGCACTTAAACACTGCAGCCCTTATTCCCAGTTTACACATACACTACAGACACAATTTCCCTACATACACTCGCGCATTCAGTCAGTCCAAAGGAAAGCATTTCTCAATGCTTTCCTATGGACGTCCAATGTCTTCTTACTGTGGTTTTCACAGTGAGAATCGCGGAAGCGCCTCTAGCGGCTGTCAGTGAAACAGCCACTAGAGGCTGGATACACCCTAGTGTAAACATAGCAGTTTCTCTGAAACAGCTAGGTTTACAGCTGCAGGGTTAACCCTAGATGGACCTGGCAACCAAACCACGTCAATGAGCTGAAATGATCTGGGTGCCTATAGTGGTCCTTTAACATTCATCATTAACCATTCAATCGTACTGCAAACTAGTCGCATTACATATATATATATATACATATATATATGTATGTGTATATATATATATATATATATTTATACACTGGACAAAATTATAAACACAACACTTTTGTTTTTGTCCCCATTTTTCATGAGCTGAACTCAAAAATCTAAGACTGTTTCTATGTACACAAAAGGCCTATTCAATTCTCTCAAATATTGTTCACAAATCTGTCTAAATCTGTGTTAGTGAGCACTTCTCCTTTGCCGAGATAATCCATCCACCTCACAGGTGTGGCATATCAAGATGCTGATTAGACAGCATGATTATTGCACAGGTGTGCCTTAGGCTGGTCACAATAAAAGGCTGGTCATCCAAAACTTTTTAACAAATCAATTCATACAAACCAATGATTTTTTCTGTGAGCAAGGCTAATATATATAGCAGGGGGGCGAGGGGGTGCATCCAGGACACCTGGCCTTTGGGCAACATGGGGGGGTATATCCGGCCCTGACCCTCGGCCCATGTTCAATGTCTGCCACCAGTTTTGGCTGATCATTGTAGTATGCTTTGGCTACATTTGCCTTACATTTTAAATTCACTTTGGAGTCTCACTTTATTAAACCCTATAAATATTTCTATGAAATTGTCTCAGTGAAAGATTTTAAGTTTCTTTTTGTTATAATCCAGCACATGTATGGATTTTCCCCCACATGCAGTGTATGTTTCTTCACGAATCGAGAAGTTTGTGTAAATTGAATTCATGCCATAAAGCAGGGACATTAATTTATATATTTTAGGATAAAAATGGGTGGGAGTAAGATATATGCTGGGTAGATATAATGGCCTGGAGCAAATAGAATGATCAAAGTGAGCAGGCCTTATTGATCCTAGTTCTGATATAAGAAATAGTCTGTACACTGTAATCTTGAGAAGTAATTAAATATTCAGTGAACCTGTTTATGCTTGTTTTTTCAAAAGGATGCAAAATTGAATACATTTATCTAAGCAAAGTTATCAAAGGGCACTTGTAGAAAATAAACGTTTAACATACTGCAAACATTTACGGAAAATCATGATTTAAAAATTACTACATTATAAATTTGGTTTTCAGCGATTCGTCCCAACTCCAAATATCCATGTGGACATATCATAAAACACAAACGAAATGGGTAATAGACAAGCTGTTTCATTTGTTTTGTTATTCGAATATAACGGCTGGCTAGGGCTTGTTGGCCGGCCAGCACATTAAAATGTAAATTAATTATTTTTTTAAAAGCCTACAGAGGTCAATATGACCACCATATTGGTATAAGCCATGCCACTTGGGGGCATATCAACTAAACAGTTAGCAGTCAACAGCTGTTATGAAAAATACCAGGGGGTTGGGCACTTGTCACTGATCCTCTGTGTGCCCCCACCCTTGATTACATGAAATAAATTTGTCCTAACCAAAATGCGACATAAATAGAGTTCATCCAAACTATAAAAAAATTCACACAAAACAATTATTTTTGCTGTGAGCAAGGCTAATTAATATAAAAACTATAAGGTTAAAAAAAATAAAACTCACCTTGATAGTTTATCCAAAATGTGCAGCTCTCAGCAGAGATATTCTGCAGCTTGGGTCTACCTCATATGAAGAGACAAAACTCAAGTCATATGTGTGGCATTCATAAATACAACTTCAGATGGATAAAATTTAAATAGCCAGAAATGCTGATCAGCAGGAGCTGGAGGTGGAGCTATAATTGGGTTTTAAAAAAATAAATATTTTTGAACTGGTAGCATTTCTTGCAGTAACACTGCGCAGATCGGGTACTTGCCCCATAACCACTTCAGCAAGCCAACGTGGTGATATTGTTTAGAGGAGCCCTATATGCAAAGTTGCAAAGAGGAGTTTGGGAACATCCTTACACTCAGACCCAGAACCTAAGACTCTGTATTTGGCAGAGTAACTTCTTGTTTGTTATACAGTCAGGGTTATGTGCTAAAACGAGAATTCAGTGGTTAGAAATTCAAAGAGACTTCAAACTGAATTTGAAATTTGAAGGGACACTCCAGGCCCCTATCCATCTTTAATGCGTTTGATAGATTTGAGCCTCATTAATATGATACTAAAAAAGTAATAGTTTTGGCATTAACATTTTTTTTTTTGGCAAAATACTGCACCATTAGCCTGCCTCTTTTGGCACACCTCTTTACTAAATACAAATAATTCCTTATCAAATGTATACACACATCTCAGTCATTGATAGAAATGTATGATCTGAACTACAAAGCAACCTGCAATAAAAGCAGCTCACTCAGTGCTATTGGGGTTGAGACTGTAAGCATGCCTTTGATAAGGAAGTCTTTCTGGTATGAGGGGGCGTGACTAAGGAGGCAGGCTTATGGTGCGGTATTCTGCAAAACATTTATTTATTGTGTGCAAAAACTATAAAGATTTGAGTTAGCTGAAGATGCAACATATGAATGTGACCTACACCAAATAAAATTAAATCTTATTATGAAATGCATTCAAGTTGTATTGGTGCCCTGGGGTGTCCCTTTAAGGCCAAGGTAGTCAAACTGGAAATATAACTGACTTGGAAAAAATCTACCAGCTCAGTTATTTTGGTCTTAAATTTGAAATTAACTTTGATTTAACTTTCTTACTTTAGTGAATAGACCTGAGGTTTAATGCCCAGATAAGTTTTTTTAAATGATAATATTTTTGGATGTCTACAATATTTACTATACCAGTCAAACGTTCGAGTATACTTACTTAGCTGGCAGTTTAATTTTTCCTCAGAATTGCCTAAAAATGCATATGTATTTGGGTTGAAACCTGGAGACTGGAAAGATTAGGTCAAGTCAAATGTCTATTGACTTGTTCTTTACTTTTCTACTTCCTTTGTCATTTCTTAAGCATTGCATTGATGTATATTATTCTTTGTTTTGCCCATTTTTAAGTACTCCATAAAATTATATGGCTTATAACATTGTCACTTTTAGAATAAGCTTAGTTTCCAGCAAGCATATTATGGTGTTTGACTGGTACGGTGTATATATTTTCCCTGCTAGGATGATAAATTGGGCCATTTGTGTTGTACAGATTTTGTCCTATAAAAATAGAAATCTTCTTTGTTGTGGAGTGACCTGTTCCTGAGCAGTAATTTCTTTCTGAAATAGTTTTTTTGTTTTAATGAGGTGTCCAACTGCTCTTGGACAAAAGCTGTATCTGTGTCACGGACTGAATGATGAAAAGGAAGAGCATCGACCCCATTTCATGTCTTTTTCAGGTACAAATGATACAGATTGAATTGTCACTGCAGTCTTTGAAAACATAGTGCATTTAACTATAAACATTCTTGTTTGACCAACCTTTAACAGCATGACTGCCTGGTTGGAAACCGGCAACTTAAAGGGACAGGACGCATACATCCTAAATTTTCATGTGGGCAACGAAGACCATTTTAAATTTAGTAGTGTGAGTTGGTATGTCACCAGAGACAGAGCTGTTCTGAGAAATTTTAGGTGACTTTCTAATATCAACCTATGCAACTATAATGTAATTTTAAACAAAAACTGTATATCTTATTTACAGACTGATTTCTAATCTATTGTAGTTTAACCCCTTAAGGACGCAGCTTAAAAAACTGGACTTACCCTTAAGGACATAAGCATTTTTTGCATTTTTTGCTGTTTGTGTTCAACCTCTGTTTGCATTTTTCTTATTCATTACACCAACACATGTTATATATCGTTTTTTAAAGGACAAAAAGGGCTTTAATCTGATGTGACATATACATATATAAATTCTTATTTATTATTAAAAAATCCAAAAAAATGAAAAAAAAATGAAATAAATTGTTTTTTTTCACAGTTTAGGCAATAATAACGTGTGTATAATAAGTGCAGCTTAAGGAAAGTAATTTAAAAAATATTCAATTAGTTGTTCTGATTTTCAGAGTACATAATATGTCTAGGATTTCAGCTTATTTTGAAAGTTACAGGTCACAAAATACAAGGAGTAAAAACTTTTTTTAATGTGGAGCAATTTTAGAATTTGGCATGTTTGTCTTGTAAGCTTAATAGCCATCACAGAAAGCACAAAAGTATATATTTATATAAAGCACACATCACAGGCTATTTACCGAAGGGTATTCTGACACTTTTTACGTAGCCATTTCGCTGCCAATCTCTGCTAAATCGTGTAGTAAAATTGTGTTTTTTTCAGATTTCTAACATACACACATAAAACAAGGATTTTTAATGTGTATTTCATAAAGTTGATATATACTACTGCTGTAGAAAACCCCATATTGTTTTCAGCCATATCAACAGAGTAAAATGATACCCCCAATCTATGTCCTTGCCACTATCCTGTGAAGTTATAGTGCCATAAAAGAGACCTGACCATTTCAGTTTTCACAGTGATAATTTTGATAGATGAATTTGATGGAGCAAGTCTCATTTTGGGGCATTGTAGCAGTTTAACTGTTGAATTTATCCCTCAATGACCTACCATTGGTGAAAGTAGACACTACAGTGTATCTCATATGGTATATATTGTGCCTTAGCGTGATGCCATTTTTTCACCAGTTTATGTCAAACTTTGTGGTAAAATATTTTTTTTTACATACACATTAATTTTTTGGGGGTCATTTTTCAAGTCTGGTATGTGCCACTGTGATCAAAACCCCATAATTATGCTCAGCAAACTCTTCTGAATAAAACAATACCCCCAATGTATGTCTTTGACACTATCCTGTGAAGCTACAGTGCCTTAAACGAGTCCTGACCATTACAGTTTTTACAATTAGAATTTTGATAAATGGATTTGGTGTGTCTATATCACATTTTAGGTCATTGTAGCAGTTTGACAGTTAAAATTACTCCATAAATGCATACCATTTGTGAAAGTAGACACCACGGGCTATGTCATATGGTATATTTTGAGCTTTATTATACAGTTATGTTAGCACCAATTACTTTCAAATGTTATCATATTGTTTTATTTTTGCATTTTTATACACACATGTTGTATTTTAGTAGTTAATTTCGGAAACTTGATATATGTTACTGTAAATTAAATCACAAAATTATTCTCAGCTATATTTCCTGAGTACAAAATTACCCCCTTTGTACACCTTAGCCAGGTTTTTGTGAAAAAATACAGGGCTGAAATCATACCCGGACCATTACAGGTTTTTTTAAATGGCAAATTGACGAATGGTCATTGTTTCATTTTGGGGCATTTTAGTCGCTCATATATTTAAATAACGCCACCAATGCATACCATTTACAAAAGTGGACAACATGGGGACCCTCATATAAAATATTAGAAGCTTTATTGAAGTGACATTTTGTTACCATTTTGTTTCAAAGTTTGTGGTATTCATTTTTATTTTAACATATTTACATACACATAGTATTTCTGATGATTGTTTTTTAAATATCCTGTTTTCGCCACTGTCATAAAATTATCTTAGCTGTACTCAGCAACATCTTCTCAGTACAAATATACCCCATATGCATATCTTTGGAAAGTAGCGATCTTAATATTAATCTAAATCTCTAACCCCAAACCAAGCCCTAATTCTAAACCAAATCCTAATCCCAAATCTAACCCTCAATCTAATAATAAACCATTACCACAATCCTTACCCATAACGTAATCCCACGTGTAACCTTAATTATAACCTTAAACCTAATCTCACCTTTAGCAATAGTGTTAACATGATTCCCCCTGCTGGTGTCAGCCGAGGAATTCCATTGCTATATTCAGCCAGGGATGCCCGTGCTGACCCTAATCCTAATCTGAACCATAATCTGAATCCTAATCTGAAACATAATCCCAATACTACAATTAATTATAAACCTAATCTCAAACATAAACTTAATAATAAACCCAGTAATAAACCTGATAATAAATCTAGTATTTATGCTAAACCGAATAATAATCCTTAATTGTAATCCTTAATTTAATCTTAATCCCAAAGGTTTCCCTCTACTAATATCAGTGCTGATATTAGTAAAGGGATTTTAAACTAAAACACAGTGGTATGTTGCTGCCATCTACTGGCTATTTTCAGTATTGCAGTCTCCCATCTCTTACATTGAAGACATTATTCCCAATGCAATGCGATCTGTGCTGGGCAACTAAAAATGCCCAGCACTGATCAGAATGGCATTTGGGCATAGAGGGTGATCCTCCAGGGTTTGTTCAGACCCTGGGGGTCTCCCAAGTACCAGATCACTTGAGAGAATGACTGTAGCTGAGCTTGATCGCTCAGCTGCAGTGTTCTTTGTGGATTTAAATGGCTACATGCAGTGCTAACTTTCAGCACTACATGCAGCTCATCAAAAAGTCTGGGGCCACTAAAAATGGCCCCAACTGACAGAGGGGACCCCCAGGTTTCTAATGATACCTGGGTTTCCTAGTGTGAGCAGGGATTTAACCCTGCTCACACTACATTGCTGTCTATGGGGATTTAAATCCCCATTAAAAGAGCTGCTTGCCTACCTCACTTTGAGCTCTGCATGCAGCTCATCAAAAAACCTGGGGCCACTAAAAATGGCCCCAGCTGACAGAGGGGACACCCAGGTTTCTAATGATACCTGGGTTTCCTAGTGTGAGCAGTGATTTAACCCTGCTCACACTGCATTGTGCTCTATGGGGATTTAAATCCCCATTTAAACAGCTGCATGCCGATCTCACTTTGAGCTCTGCATGCAGCTCATCAAAAAACCTGGGGCCACTAAAAATGGCCCCAACTGACAGAGGGAACCCCCAGGTTTCTAATGATACCTGGGTTTCCTAGTGTGAGCAGGGATTTAACCCTGCTCACACTACATTGCTGTCTATGGGGATTTAAATCCCCATTAAAAGAGCTGCTTGCCGACCTCACTTTGAGCTCTGCATGCAGCTCATCAAAAAACCTGGGGCCACTAAAAATGGCCACAGCTGACAGAGGGGACACCCAGGTTTCTAATGATACCTGGGTTTCCTAGTGTGAGCAGGGATTTAACCCTGCTCACACTGCATTGTGCTCTATGGGGATTTAAATCCCCATTTAAACAGCTGCATGCCGATCTCACTTTGAGCTCTGCATGCAGCTCATCAAAAAACCTGGGGCCACTAAAAATGGCCCCAACTGACAGAGGGAACCCCCAGGTTTCTAATGATACCTGGGTTTCCTAGTGTGAGCAGGGATTTAACCCTGCTCACACTACATTGCTGTCTATGGGGATTTAAATCCCCATTAAAAGAGCTGCTTGCCGACCTCACTTTGAGCTCTGCATGCAGCTCATCAAAAAACCTGGGGCCACTAAAAATGGCCACAGCTGACAGAGGGGACACCCAGGTTTCTAATGATACCTGGGTTTCCTAGTGTGAGCAGGGATTTAACCCTGCTCACACTGCATTGTGCTCTATGGGGATTTAAATCCCCATTTAAACAGCTGCATGCCATCTCACTTTGAGCTCTGCATGCAGCTCATCAAAAATCCTGGGGCCACTAAAAATGGCCCCAACTGACAGAGGGGACCCCCAGGTTTCTAATGATACCTGGGTTTCCTGGTGTGAGCAGGGATTTAACCCTGCTTACACCACAATCTAGATATAGGCATTTAAATGCCTATTTAAGCAGATACATGCCTCGCTGACTTCCAGCACTGCATGTAACTCATCAAAAAGGCTGGGGTCACTAAAAATTTCCCCAGCTGATAGAGGGGAGCCCCAGGTTTCCATTGATACCTGGAACTCCCTTGTGTTAGCAGGGATTTAACCCTGATCACACCAAATTGTAATAGTTGGGATTTAAATCCCCATTTAAATGCTTGTTTGCAGCGCTCACTTTGAGCTCTGCAAACAGAGCATCAGTCAGTCTGGGGACACTAATTCTGGCCCCAGGTGAGAGAGGGGAGCCCCAGGAATCAAATGATACCTGGGGCTCATAGTTACCAGCAAGGTAATAGACCCTGCTGGAAAAATACTGCATGACGGAAATGTTTTGTCATGCGTCCTTAAGGGTAGGACCAGCATGACGGAAAATTTCCGTCATGCGTCCTTAAGGGGTTAAAGATACTTTACTTTGAGTGTTGTTGTTGTGGAGCTCTGTTATACACCCAGACACACCAACACTATGGAGCTCCTATAAGAGCAGGTACAAAAGGGAAGCCATGAGGGACAGAGGGATTTTGACCCAAATAGGGACACTTAGGAGGAATGGTGTTGATCGTGATGTGTTTCTGATCATTAGCATAGATGAATGGCAAAAATAATATTAAATAGCATAGCAGGTGCCACACAGTCCAGAGGACCGATTCCTGATAAGAAGGGACCGAGTACTCCAAAGCTGATGAATTAACAGATAAGAAAAGGAGAAGTAAATGCCTTGTCTCTATATCCCAAATCAAAAGGAGAGGGAGGTAGACATAAGGCAATGTGGTCAGATTGGTGGTACCAGCGCCACCTAGGGGCTTGGACCCAAAAAATAGTATATAAGAAAAAGGAAAAAGTAATCTCCAGCTGGTAATAATTTTAAATGAAAAAACACACGTGAAATGATAAACAATTATATCACTAATTTGGTTATGGTAGGTATAGACCAGAGGGAAGGACTTGAACTGATTGTTCTGATTACTGTCACATGCGCTACTTAACGATGAGCAGCCAAATACTGTTAGTTCGCTACTAGTCATCTAAGGCTTGTTTTTCTTTTTTCTCACATTGTACCCTTTATGGCGAAAGGACAAATAAAGTTATATATATTTTGTCATTTATCATTTCATTGTGTTTTTTCATTTACAATTATTACCAGCACAAGGATCTCCCTAGCTGGCGATTACTTTCTCTTTTTTCTTATATGATGAATTAACAGAGCTGACATTTATATATATATATATATATTTCAATTCAAAATACATTTTAAAAAAAGTATTACTCACCTTTAGCAGAAGAAAGCCCAGAACTGTAAACGGTTTCACAAATCTGAACAGTGGGCTGTCTGGTGGCACCAGGAAGAGGATCCCATAAACCTTCATTTGGGAACATTCGTGTCGGCATATCTATTGCTGTACACTTCTTGGACAATAATAAGGAGGGATTTGGGGCGGGGCCTGACCGCAGAGCCGAGTGGATGCGAGATCGGCAACTGAAATAAAGCCAAAACTAGGCACACAAAGGCACAAATTGAAGTAGAAGTGCTACCACCAGAGAGGTGACATGGTGGGGCACAGGCTGACACTAAACGAAAAGCCCATTGGACATAACTCGGCAAAACGAGGCCTGCGGCCTACAAGCATGGCGGCCGCGGGGGAGACGGCCGCTTCTCCGCGACCTGCCACGGAAGCAAACACGTACAAGGGCTCCTGTTCCCCCACCCCCTATGGGCCGGCGGGGTCATCCCGGCCCCAAGAGGATCAGCCCAAGCAACGGAGCAGCGCCTCCAAAAGAGTACCACCAACACCAGACTGATGTCGACAGTAACCGATCCACCTAACCTTACAGATGGACTAGATACACTGGCATGGCTCAACGCCATATTCAAGGCTTTCTGGCGCAAGATAGAGGACCGACATGCTATAGCACAAGGCCCAGAGGCACACTCACGAGTAACGACACCCACAAGCCCACGCCCTCAGGGCGCAACCCACGTGGAAAAGCGAGCACAGAAATGGCGTCGCAAAAACAGACTCCCCCCCTCCCGCCGGGCAGACTTCGCCAGGTGCACCCAGCAGCAAACGGCGCTTCAGGCAAGCATAAACCCTCCCGGCCTCTAGCCCACATGAGCACCGAGAAACGCCTGAATCACCACACACACCAAAGTGTAAAGAAACCACCCGTGGCTCCCGCAGAGAAGAATATCCCTTGGGGAGGGCGGATTAGGCCCAACGCATCACCCCAGCACAAGCATAAGGAAAAGCAATGTCGGACCCATAAGGGACCTACCTCTGCACAGCGCCGAAGACCTCCGGTACTCCCAGCAACTACTACCCATGGGACTGACCGAGCCCACATGACAAGACAGGAGACGGGAGGCTTGAGCTACCCTGCAAATGGGTCTGGACTGTGTCTGACAGCCATGGGCATAGGCTGAGTAGAACAGAATTTGGCAGAAGTGGTCTGGGTGCCTGGAGTGTACCTTTAATGCATTTTATATAATGCAATTAAAATAATTCCAGCTTTTTAGTCCACTTTTTTTAGTCCACTGCCTCAGCATCCTGGGAGTAGTTGTAGTTGCTGTTGTAGTTTGCAGTTTTATTGTAACATAAAAACCGGATCTCTTAAATGTTATCATAGCTGGAATTTGAAGTGCTACACTAAGGTCTTTTCACTGAATAGCAATTTGCGGTAACTTGAGAACTCACTTGCAAAGTTTAGACCAAAATAGCATAGTTGGGAGAGAAAAAAAATCACCAGCTCTAATGTATTAGGGGGGTTTCCAGACCAGATATGGACTTGATATTTGGTTTTTAAAGCAGCTCTGCAACAGCTATTAACCGATTTTTTTAGGTCCCCCTAAATCTATAAGTCTTTGGTGTCCCTCCAATCCAATTATTGTGAAGATTTTTTATTAGACATGTGCAATTAGTTTAGTTCCAAATATATAGTATATTCGGACTAATTTCATGAAATTCGGACATTCGGATGCTTACGAATTGAAAAAAGGAAAGAAGGAATAGATGGTGCTAAAAGTTGGTGCTGCTACAATAACACCCAAGTGTACAGTCACTAAAATACACTTAAAATACAATATGGAATAAAACAGATAAAGGTGTTCAGCGCGCACATACCATTTACCTTGCAATAATCACTTGGTAAAAAGTATTTCTTTTGGAGTTGCACTGTTTCCTATATTAAACAGGAAATAAAACAATACATAGTATATAGCCTGTATGCATATTTGCAATTGGTCTATACGAGGTCAGTACACTCACAATTTAAAATTTGGATGCTTATGAATGTTCGAAGTTCGAATTGCCGAAGTTCCTAAGTTCGAATTGCCGAAGTTCCGAATTGCCGAAGTTCCAAAGTGAGTTAGGGTTAGGGTTTAGGGTTAGGGGGTAGGTTTAGGAATTAGGGTTAGGGTCCAAATTACCGAAGTTCCGAATTGCCAAAGTCCCGAATTTCGAAAGTGAAGAACCTAATGCCGAATGCCGAGTTTCCGAAGCAGATTCATTATTTTACTTACCCGGATTTCCAAACCGAACCACATTTTTTGCACATGTACATCCCTATTTTTTATTAATTAAGATGACTTTTAGAGTTTTGGTAAGATAAGAAGTACTTGGGCTTGATTTGAGCTGTAAAATAGTTTTTGGCATCAATGTTGCACGTCATTTGTCAACGCAACATGACTCACAATTTAATAAATTGGCCCAATGTAGAAATTTGATAAAAGGACCAACCTTTATCTACCTGGTGATGGTTGTTTGTCAACATAAGGATTTCTACTTCACTGGATAAAAAAATCATCATTACATCATGCAGTATAGCTAAACAAAGAAATACATATATTATATTTCAGAGTATTCTGAGTCACCACTTAGCCAACAATATCATGCCAGAAATATAAACCTGGGTGATGGAAACCACTATTTTGATGTAAATGTCGATGATTGAAAATAAAAAAATGTATTAGTCAAATCCAAAGACAGCGATATACATTATGCCGAAACACTCTTACAAAGCTTTGGTGTTTTTTTAATACCATGATGATTTTTGCCGGATGGGAACTTTGTGGTAGCTTTAGTGATTTTTTTTATGTATCATTAAAGAAATAACAGAGCAGGGCAATTTTATTAGAATATTATGTACTTTATTAGCAATATTCAGTTTGTTCTAACATTTGTGGAATCCAAACATATGAGTTGTCTTGAATTATTTTTGTCCTTCTGTCTCATACTCTCCACGATGTGCTATAGGAGCTTGTTACTACTAATGTTCTCAAGCAAGCCAGGTGAGCCTTCCAAGGCATAAAACATTTATTGTTGACTTTGTTGCATTCACCTGCAGACCTTTAAGTTATTTACTTTTTTCCGTTGATGTATTACTTTTAGCAGTGAGTTCTATTACTTGCTGTGAGACCAGAGAACATTAGATATGTGATCAAGTGCACATAGACAAGCACAGCATAGAATATATCCCGCACATGTACATTCTTGAGAACACAGTGGGACATTCTGTCACAGCTTCACAGTGCAATTTGGTTATTGTGATATTAACATTAATACAAAAACTGAGTCTGAATCATACCAGTCTCTCCTACATCCTCAGATCGGGCCTCATTGACCCCTAAAGAATAAGGTGGAACCCCCAATGTTTGATCTCTTCACCATTTCTGTAAAAATATGTGTTTCCTGATGTTTTTTTCATTCATCTCAGTCTAAGCTCGCTCTTCTTTCTGTGTTTTGTTTTTGTTTTTACTTATTAAAAAGCCTCTCATGCACTGTGCTAAATCCCTTTATACATTACCATGTCTGCCTTTTCTACCATGCCAAATCCCCTAAATGGATTTGAATGTCTCTCCTCCAAGCTTTTCATAATGTGGGCAGTCTTTCTTAATTACTATTATGAAGAGCATGCACAATTTCAGCAGACCTTTAGAACCAGGACTATTAAAAATGCTTTTATTGATCAGGAGCTGTTCCATGCAGGAGACATACTTTGCTGCCAGGTGACATCCTTTGCTCATCTAGTACATCAGTAAAATACAATATATTTTAAATAGGTTTTTTTCTCACACTAAGTTTTAGGCCTGAGATGAAAATCTATAAAACTCAGCTTGTCTGTTCTCTTAAAGGGTCCATAATCACCTTGCAGTACTGCAAAGTGCATGGTGTTTAGAGTACCCCAAGCCTGTTCTTATTTCTCAGAGTGGGTTATGGCAACAGCAATTTATTGAAAACTCTGCTGCTAAAAGAACAGTCCATCAGAAAGCCCTAAACAATTTATCCTGTGTTGCCTTATACTCTGTGAGTGCAACCTTTTTTAAAATTTATTATGTTATTATCCTATGAATTCTTTCTCCATTGTATGCCTTTAGGTATATCCTGTTGTTTGTTATTTGAGTTGCCTTATATGTATTTTGTAGATATTGTGTGTACGCTTGTTGCATGCACAATAGGGAAGTGCATACAAGGCCAATGCATCTGATGATAGCAAAACACAGACCAGTTCAATAAGCATTGTATTAGCTGATAGCAGCTGCTGAATGGCTGCTATCATTTTATTATTCGTAACTACTTATTCAATAAACACCTGGTAGACAGAGGTTTGTAGTATGAGATCAGTGTGAACCGACCTGAATGAGATGCTTCTGACTGGAGCGCCTCTAAGTGAAGGTGGAAGTCAGTGCGTTTTGTGGATCTTTCACGGGTGAGTATTATTTTTATTTTTCATATTTTTAATAAAAACAATCAAGCATTTTTAAAGCGTTATCAATATGCATTAAAAATGATAGAGTAATTTGTTTACATAGATGATCAGGGAAGAAACTTGCCTGGATTCCTGGCAACCTTGGATCTTCAGTACATCATTGTTGAAACCCTCCAGAGAGATGATCTAATTGAGTCTTGCGAGTTTACTCCTCATTGTGCTTCTGAGCAGAGTTGCCAGTGAAGCTAAATTCATCTTCACTAAGGCAATGCAGAAATCTGAGAGATTCTTATTTGTTTCATTTCATTTATTTATTATTTGTCGATTAGTTTACTTGGAAGCATATATAAATATATCTTTAATTTATGAATGTGTCCTAGAAAGCTTGCAGAATTGTGAATTTTACAAGCAGTCCTTCTCCAGCTGTTTACACCATCACGGGAAATGTGATATTTTATCATAGGTGGTAGGTTTTCCAAAAGTACCCTGGTGGCTTTACAAAGGCAGCAATTTGAGTTAAAATACTTAGAATTAGAGAATGGTGTATTTATTTAGCTAAAACTGAAAATCTTGATATGATTAGTTGTTTAACCTCTCAACAGCATCTCTAGTTCTCAGTAAGGGTAGGGAAACAGAATGTGAACACCACAGAACCCAGAAATAAAGTGGTAGGTGAATAACCGAAAAGTACCAAAGTAGCAAACTATGATAACCAACCTCAGTTCTGAGAACATTATGACCACATCCCGCCATATGTACTAAATGTTATCCAATGATGGCCTGTGAATTTGTTAATTTGTTATGATGAGGGGAATGCAATAACTTTCTTGCTGGAATTAAGGTTGCCAAATTATTTTAAGTGGGAAATAGAATAGTTAAAGCAACACTCCGACCACCATAATCAGTACAGCGTGCCATAGTTGTGATGTTGTCAGCAGTGTCCTATTGTAAATAGTCAGACCATTTTAGAATGGTTTGATTTCTTGGTCTTCTGGGCACCGCTCCCCTCCTCCACTACCTTAGCCAGAAAGCTCTCTCTGTCTGCGCTAAGCCCGGTAGTGCACGCTCTCAGCCAATAAGCTATCTCTGCACTGTGCGACAGGAGAGCTAGTGGAGTGCTAGTGGAAGCCCCTAAGCATCAGCTTCTGGCTTCTTACAATAGAGAATTTCCAGAGCATTCCTGACACTAGCCTGATATAGTGGTTATGGTACTTGGTGTACATATATGTATATACAGTGAGGGGAAAAAATATTTGATCCCCTGCTGATTTTGAATGTTTGTCCACTGACATGATCAGTCTGGAATTTTAATGGTAGGTGTGCTTTATTAGTGAGAGACACAATAACAAAAAAATCCTAAAAAATGCATGTCAAGACAGTTATAAATTGATTTGCATGTCAATGACTGAAATAAGTATTTGATCCCCTATCAATTGGCAAGATTTCTGTCTCCCAGGTGTCATGTATACAGGTAATGAGGTAAGATTAGGAGCACTCTCTTAAAGGGAGTGCTCCTAATCTCAGCTCTTGACCTGTATAAAAGATATCTGTCCACAGAAGCAATCAATCAATCCGATTCCAAACTCTCCTCCATGGCCAAGACCAAAGAGTTGTCTAAGGATGTCAGGGAAAAAATTGTAGACCTACACAAGACTGGAATGGGCTACAAGACCATCGCCAAGCAGCTTGTTGAGAAGGTGACAACAGTTGGTGCAAATAGAAGAAACACAAAATAACTGTCAGTCTTCTTCGGTCTGGTGCTCCATGCAAGATCTCAGCTCGTGGAGTTTCAATGATCATGAGAACGGTGAGGAATCAGCCCAGAACTACACAGGAGGATCTTGTTAATTATCTCAAGGCAGTTGGTCACCAAGAAAACAATTGGTAATACACCATGCCATGAAGGACTAAAATCCTGCAGTGTTCACAAGGGCCCCCTGCTCAAGAAAGCACATGTACAGGCCCATCTGAAGTTTGCCAATGAACATCTGAATGATTCAGAGGAGAACTAGGTAAAAGTGTTGTGGTCAGATGAGACCAAAATCGAGCTCTTTGGCATGAATGTTTAGAGGAGGAGGAATGCTGCCTATGATCCCAAGAACACCATCTTCACAATCAAACATGGAGATGGAAACATTATGCTTTGGGGGTGTTTTTCTGCTATGGAGACAGGACAACTGCACTGCATCAAAGGGACGATGGACGGGACCATGTACCGCCAAATCTTGAGAACCTCGTGGATGGGTATTCCAGCATGACAATACACAAAACACACAGCCAAGGCAGCAAAAGAGTGGCTCAAGAAGAAGCACGTTAAGTTCCTGGAGTGGCCTAGCCAGTCTCCAGACCTTAATCCCATAAAAAAATCTGTGGAGGGAGCTGGAGGTTCGATTTGTCAAACGTAAGCCTTGAAGCCTTAATGACTTAGAGAGGATCTGCAAAGAGGTGTGGGACAAAATCCCTCCTGAGATGTGTGCAAACCTGGTGGCCAACTTCAAGAAATGTCTGACCTCTGTGATTGCCAGCAAGGGTTTTGCCACCAAGTACTAAGTCGAAGGGGTCAAATACGTATTTCACTCATTGACATGCAAATCAATTTATTACTTTTTTGACACGCGTTTTTTCTGGATTTTTTTTTATGTTATTCTGTCTCTCACTGTTAAAATACAACTACCATTAAAATTATAGACTGATCATGTCTTTGTTTAAAATTAGCAGGGGATCAAATACTTTTTTCCCTCACTGCATACATAAAAGGTCGATGCTGCCATTATTTAATGATTATGAGAACACAGTTCTAACGACAGCTTAGGTTTTATACAGTGTTTACTGTAAGAAGCAGGTTTCAAAAACCATAGTAACAAGAAGAGATACCAGTTTCCTTTCCTCCTGATCACAATGAACAAAGTGCTGCCGATTGTTTTGTCAAACATTAACATGCACTGTTTATTAAATAGCAAGATCTAGACAGCTGGCAGAACTCGATAAACAACAGTTTGTTTCCACGTGGGGCAAGGCACTGCACCCTGGAGATTACAAATATAAAGTGATCCTCATTATAAAACAAATGTAAAAAATATTACTTGCAGAAAAACATAAAGAAATGATAGCTTTTATCAATTAGCAAAATGTGTAAAGAGTTACAGAGAAACAATAAAATGTTATTGCTAAAACAGATGTTAATTAGATCCCAGCAGTGAGAAGCAATCCGTGCTCAAAAGGTTTTTTCACTAACAGTGAACTGTGATAACATGGTATTTTTTTTTTTGGCTAAGCTCTATTGGCCTAAATGTTTCATTGCCTTACAATGTGCTACCATACAATTCAGGGCTTCCTACTCTCCCATTTTCAGCAGAACAGTTCCTATTTTATGGTTCTTTCCCACCATCCCAATTTAGTAGCCTGGTAACTGATACCATCGGGCACTGATACCATGCAGAGCTATGTTGGGGGCCTGGCTGGAGGCTGTCTGTCAGTCTAGTATGTGTGACATGCCCCATAAGTGGACAGAAAGCCCATTTCGCAGGTAGGCATGTCGATTGTGGGTTCACCAGTGATGCAATTTGCTTCGCTATGAGGAACCCTGGATTGGTGGAATACAATGATTGCTATGTACAAGCCATATTTCTGAAATGCATATTCGTCCTTTTGGCACTTATCAAAACCTTTACCATATAACCCATAAAGACACGGACACAACACAATTATTTTACATTAGCCTCTGATGAAGTGACACTATCCAGTCACGAAACACATAAGGCATTTTACGGCAGGAGCCGCATTCACGCACCCCTACCAAGACTTAGTGGAACGCAGATCTGGCAGTAAGTGGAACGCACGCGAAGGCACAGACATCAATCCTCCCGGCATTCCCACAAACTTCTACCTCTTGACCGGCCAGAGGTAAAAAGAGAAACAAGCCTACCTGGATTCTGCTCATCCCTAAGGACTCAGTATTTTACTTCATACTTCACATTCACTGTGAGTTTATTTTATCTGTTACCCAATAAATCTGTGTTTTTAAAGACTCACACAATGGGTGCTTGGTGCATTTAACATATCCCTGATGGGAAGATTTGAACAATCTAGATCTATGTCAGTGATCTAGCTAGTGGTTTCTAGCTACTGCTACTTGATCAGAACGACTTTACTTGCTATTTACCACTAGGTTACATTATTTCAGCTATTGATACTTTGTAGCAGGCGCCAAATACTAGTTGGCAACTAGCATTTTGTATCAGCTGTTACATTATCTGCACAGATCCTATTCTGTTCTTGAACGCAAGATTTCATATCTACTTGGACTAATTTATATTTGCTGTTACTTTTTTTCTGGACTTCTTTTATCATTATTTCCAAATTGGACTTGATTGAATTTGCTGCTAATTACATATTGGACCATTTTGGTTGTTATATGGTTTTATTGCAGATACCATAGATTTTTCCTGTGTGCCCTATTATTCTACTAACTTCTACTAACTTTTTATTGCATTTTAAAGGAACACTATAGTCACCTAAATTACTTTAGCTAAATAAAGCAGTTTTAGTGTATAGATCATTCCCCTGCAATGTCACTGCTCAATTCACTGTCATTTAGGAGTTAAATCACTTTGTTTCTGTTTATGCAGCCCTAGCCACACCTCCCCTGGCTATGATTGACAGAGCCTGCATGAAAAAAAAACTGGTTTCACTTTCAAACAGATGTAATTTACCTTAAATAATTGTATCTCAATCTCTAAATTGAACTTTAATCACATACAGGAGGCTCTTGAAGGGTCTAGCAAGCTATTAACATAGCGGGGGATAAGAAAATCTTAATTAAACAGAACTTGCAATAAAGAAAGCCTAAATAGGGCTCTCTTTACAGGAAGTGTTTATGGAAGGCTGTGCAAGTCACATGCAGGGAGGTGTGACTAGGGTTCATAAACAAAGGGATTTAACTCCTAAATGGCAGAGGATTGAGCAGTGAGGCTGCAGGGGCATGTTCTATACACCAAAACTGCTTCATTAAGCTAAAGTTGTTCAGGTGACTATAGTGTCCCTTTAAGGTCTGGACACTTTCTGTCATTTTTGACAATATTGCTGCCAGTACAGTATTGATTAACCATTTAGTAGACCATCACCTCTCCAATTCATTTTATGTCTGCACACTTTCTGATTTTCTGTCTGACTCTTCACTGATTTCCCAGCTCTTTTACTGTCTCTCACTAGACCAGGGCCGGACTGGCCCACCGGGATACCGGGAATTTTCCCGGTGGGCCGCAGCACCTGGGGGCTGCTCTGAGCAAGTATGTGCCACCGGGTGGCCGTTCCGGTGGCACACAATCTGAGGGGGCCGGCCGCATTCCGCGCTGGAGCCGCCGGACCGGGTGGCAGCCTTGCCGGTCCGGCGGCACTCCTTTCACTAATGCAGACTCGCTGAAGGCTGATGGAGGAGGGAGGAGCATGTCTCTGTACCATGCTCCCTCGCGGTTCCCGTGCTGGGAATTGTGGGAACCGCAAGGGAGCATGGTACAGAGACATGCTCCTCCCTCCTCCATCAGCCTTCAGCGAGTCTGCATTAGTGAAAGGAGTGCCGCCGGACCGGCGAGGCTGCCACCAGGTCCGGCGGCTCCAGCGCGGAATGCGGCCGGCCCCAGCCCCACTCACTACTCAGGTAAATGGGAGGGGAGGAGAGAGGGAAAATAAAGAGACACAAGGATAGGGGGCAAATAAAACAGAGGGGCACATGGAAAGGATGGGGGAAAGAGACAGAGGGGGGATAGAGAGATGGTGGAGGGAAGAAATAAAGAGACACAAGGATAAGGGGCAAATAAAACAGAGGGGCACATGGAAAGGATGGGGGAAAGAGACAGAGGGGGGATAGAGAGATGGTGGAGGGAGGAAATAAAGAGACACAAGGATAAGGGGCAAATAAAACAGAGGGGCACATGGAAAGGATGGGGGAAAGAGACAGAGGGAGGATAGAGAGATGGTGGAGGGAGGAAATAAAGAGACACAAGGATAGGGGGCAAATAAAACAGAGGGGCACATGGAAAGGATGGGGGAAAGAGACAGAGGGGGGATAGAGAGATGGTGGAGGGAGGAAATAAAGAGACACAAGGATAGGGGGCAAATAAAACAGAGGGGCACATGGAAAGGATGGGGGAAAGAGACAGAGGGAGGATAGAGAGATGGTGGAGGGAGGAAATAAAGAGACAAAAGGATAGGGGGCAAATAAAACAGAGGGGCACATGGAAAGAATGGGGGAAAGAGACAGAGGGGGGATAGAGAGATGGTGGAGGGGGGAAATAAAGAGACACAAGGATAGGGGGCAAATAAAACAGAGGGGCACATGGAAAGGATGGGGGAAAGAGACAGAGGGGGGATAGAGAGCTGGTGGAGGGAGGAAAAAGAGACACAAGGATAGGGGGCAAATAAAACAGAGGGGCACATGGAAAGGATGGGGGAAAGAGACAGAGGGGGGATAGAGAGATAGTGAAGGGAGGAAAAAGAGACAGGGGGGAGAGAGAGGAAGAGGGGAAGAGAGAAACAGAGGGGAAAGAGAGAGACTGGGAATGAGAGGGGAAACCCCCCCTCCCCCTGCCAGACGATCTCCCTCCCCCTTCCACAGGCACCTTGCGGGCAGCCGGTAGGGGAGGGAGGGAGAGAGGACCCAGGAGGTCAGCCTGCAGCTCCTCTGCGTCCTTCTCGAGCACAAAGCGTTGCCGCGGTTACCACAGCAATGCTCCGGCTCTCACGAGAGTGAACTCTAGCCCTGGAGCTATGGGCTAGAGTTCACTCTCACCACAAATTCCTGGTGGTCGCAGTGTTGAGAGTGAACTCTAGCCCCATAGACACACTGCCCCCACACACACACCATACACATTCACACACTGCCCCCTATACACACACTGCCCCCACACACACTGCCCTAACACACCATACACATTCACACATTGCCCCCCATACACATACTGCCCCCACACACACACCATACACATTCACACATTGCCTCATACACACACACACACTGCCTCCACACACACCATACACACTGCCCCCATGCACACATTGCCCCCCATACACACACACACACACACACATTCACAGCCCCCCCATGCACACATTTCCCCACACACGCTATGCATTCACACACTACACCCCCCCACCCACACATACACTGAACCTTTCACACACACTGCACCCCTCACACATTGTACCACTGACCCTATACCCTACTACAGCCCCATATCCCAGCAAACCCCAGGTAAGTTGTCAAACTGTTCTTAAACGGTTTGACTACTTACTCTGTGAGGGGGTCCCGGTACTCCTTGCACCATAACCACTACACAGAGCAGTAGTGGTTATTGTGCATGGATTTTTTCTTTAAATAATCTACAAGTGCCCCTCCCGGGATCAGGCTCTGGATCCTCCACTGGTATATGACATGTATATTAATGTGTGTATAGTTATTTATATATATATATATATATAAATATAAAATTATGTCTATTATATTTACACATATATTAATGTACATTTATATATGCATAATACACAGATAAATTTCATTAATATGGACCATATGTAATGAGCAGATATTGGCCCAGTCTTGTTGCTAGGTAGGTGCATACTCCAGCACAATAACATATTTAAAGTGAAGAGCGCACCCACAGGACTTCAAAGTAAACAAGATAACGTAAATTTTTTACAGTTGTGCCCAACATACATTCACCATTTCAGTTCCATTACCAAGCTTTCCTTAATATGTCATGGTAGTTGGACTGAAACATTGATTACATGCAAAGGCACGTCTTCTTAAAATAAATCAGCACTTTTGTTAATTTTGAAGCATATGAGTGCTTTTTTTTTACGTTGGAGTAATAATTTTTAATTTTAAGTTCTCTTTTCTAACTCTGTATCTGCACACTATGCTGGCGCGACGCATTATGGGGCTGGTAAAAAAATTTTCCAGGGCTGCTTTAAATGCCCAGTCCGGCCCTGCACTAGACCCCTCTGTTCTACTGATTTTCTAGAACATTTTTATACCACATCTATAATAATCTTTCTACAATTTTTCTACTTTTTATTCACATTTTTACACATTTTTATACATTCTTATACTTCTCATACATAGGTCCTTCGCTCCTTTACCTTTTATCATCCCTTCCACATATTATACTTTTTATATCTTCTCCTCCTCTCACTGAGCAATGTTTTTTGCTGCTTAATTCTTTTTCCACTCTGCACTTAAAAAAAAATAAAAAAATTATGCTGCTGAATTTCCCTCCACTTAAGAGTCAGTATTAGATCTCCTGGTACGCTTAGGGCTTTGTACCTAAATCTATTCAAAATTATTTCACAGCCTTATTAAAATTGTTATAACAATATTAAAGGTCATTGTCAAACATCCCACTTAACATTGCCACATAACTCCTTCCAACCCCTTAACAGCACTATACACACTGACAATGACCCAACACTAAATAATAAGTAATTATAAACATATCTATACAATAAATGACATAACACATAAAATGGCCACAACAGGCCTCCATTACCAACTTTTTAACATTGTAGGGGTATACCTGGGTATATGAAGCAGGTAACCATTCATACTGACTTGAACCATTCCGCTTACCAATCCGTCCTACCCCCCCAATTTACCTATCCTGCCGCCGGGAGAAAGAATTAACAACCCCAAACAAATTAGGGAGGGAGGGTGGGACAACCAACAGATAATTAAGGATTAATTAAAATAAATTAAAATCAAGGGGGCAATGAATATAAAGCTATATTTTTAAAATGCTCCTGTAATCATCTATAGACCTTTTGTTGTTCCTGAAATGTAATATTCTTTTTTTGGTGCTGGATATTTAAAGCCAAGCACCACATCGTAACCATAATAGGTGCCAAACTTACTGCCAAATGAACCAAGTAATTGTTATTCATGATGTTTGTGTTTTCTTATGCAGTACTTATTATGCTGCCATGTAAAGTGCTGCGGAATAAGCTGGCGCTATATAAATACCAATAATAATAATAATAATAATGGTTTCCACTCAAAGCCTGGCCTAGCTATCGTCATTGCTTTAATTTTATAAACACAACAACATCTTCTGAGCAGATGTAAACATCATGAACACAAGGTATAGTATATTTTTGAACTGCTACACGATGGTGAAAAGAAACTGCCAGAAAGCAGACATTTTAAACACATTGTGCATTGAAATTTCACCCAAGGGACACATGCAGTGTGCTAATCACTAGAACTTTACGCTGAAATGAGTCAAAATGGCTAGTAAATTAAAGGGACTCCCCAGTGCCAGGAAAACAAACCTGTTTTCCTGGCACTGCAAGATCCTGCAGTGCCTCCCTCCCTGCTACCCCATCACATGTTGCTGAAAGGTTAAAACCCCTTCAGTGACTTACCTGAATCCAGCGCCGATGTCCCTCGGTGCTGGGTCAGGCTCCTCCCCCGCTGACATTAGCCGCAATGGCTGCGCGAGCGCATTAGTCCTCCTCATAGGAAAGCTTTTTTCAATGCTTTTCCCATGGGGATTCCGGCAACGCTAGAGGTCCTCATGCATAGCGTGAGGATGTCCAGCTTGTTTGAAAACACTTTTTGTGTTCTAAGAAACCAGAAGTCCCTCTAGTGGCTGTCTGATAGACAGCCACTAGAGGATGGACTTAACCCTGCAAGGTAATTATTGTAGTTTATAAAAACTGCAATAATTACACTTGCAGGGTTAAGGGTGATGGGAGTTGGCACCCAGACCACTCCAATGGGCAGAAGTGGTCTCTGTGCCTGGAGTGTCCCTTTAAGCTCTGCCCAAAGCATGATTTTAAATAAATTTGCTACATCCAGATACTGACAATGAACTAAGATTGGTCTTTTATAGGTGTATGTGATGGAAATAATGCTACTTGTATGCTATGGTTTTCCAAGACGCAATAAAAAAAAATAAAAATCACAAAAGCATCTAAAATCCATTTATCCCATGAAAAAGTCAATTGGTTTGTAGATACTCTAAACAGTATCAAGCCTGTCAAAAGTATCAAGTGGGATACTTGTTTCAAAGAACAACTGTTTGTGTGCATTCACTGATGGTCTTAATCTAGATACAACCAAACAACTTTGAAATTTTCCATTCACTTTTTTTAAAGTGCAAAATCAAAGTTGTTTGCATACCTCAATATGCTAAAGTCAATCCAACAATATGGGGCGTCTAGAAAAGAGGGACAGGGGGATTTGAGCCCCAAATAGGGACTGTACCTCCTAAATAGGGATATTTTGAAAGTATGGAAATAGGGATTGTTCCTACAAAAGCGGCACAGGTGGTAGGCCAGTGTTTGTTAAAAGGAATGTCAGTGGGGTCATCGGGATGGGGATTTCATTCTTCTTTTCATATATAGAAAAATATATGAAAAACTGGGAAAAAAGGTAGTATTGGTCCTGGTTGTCAGATCATGCGAAAACATGGGTGGGTCCATCCTGAAAGCAACTGGTAATCTTAGTAACCACTAGGTGCAGGTAGCGATAAATGCCAAATCCTCTTTCCTGGATAACGGGACTCTGTATTAAAGTTTCTGTGATCAGCAATTATAGTTTTTACTTTCTCAGTTCAACAAAGCCATGGTTTTAATACTGAATACTTGAGTAGAGCAGCTGTTTGCACTACTGAGCTTTGTTTTAAATCAATTTTCAATTGAAAGCACTTGAATTCAACTCAGCAGACTACAACAGTATTTACACTCAACTAGACCTGTTTCATATTTTGCAGGAAAATAACTAAAGGGAAAGAATGTTGAACTCAGTAGCTTCCATTGTATAGAGGAGCAATGTAACGTTGCATCCTCCCAAGATTGTTGGACTACAACACATATAAGACCATACTAGAAGACTTTCAAGGTTATTTACTATACTGAGAACTGCAGGTAATTCCAAGTGAATTTCCAATTTAACGGGTAGACATTTTGAACTGAAAGAGTAACTGACTTAGAGAAATGTTTCTGTTTCAGCTAGTTTGGCCTTAACGTTCACATTCACTTTGAAATCACCTTGAATTTTTTCTCTGGTGAATAGCCATGTATAACTATTAGAGAATTATATGAGCTATTGTCTAACAGAATCTACAGCAAAAACGTTTGGCTGCACCAGTCATTTCTACGCATTCACAAATGTACAAAGCAATAGTAATGCTTCTGTCAAAACAAGTCAAATAGGTGTAAGAGGAGGTTTTCCACTGAAAGATCCCAAGGAATACCAGGTGGTAAATGGGAAGTTCCATAAATAAGGGCTGTGTTTGTTTTTTCTTGTCATGGTTCCATACATATTTATTTTCTTTTTTTAGTGATACTACTAGCAATTTAACTTTCTTATCCCTTCCAATTGTTGAGCTCAGCATATTTGTTAAAGGAGGGGGAAGTCATTAAGTTTTATTTTACTCATTAACTTCACAAAAGAGTTCAACCGTCACAAGAGAATATATCTTTTTCTGTTTAAAACCAACAACATTTTCTAGTTTACAGTTCGTTTTATTGCAATTAGTTGTAATTGACTAAGAAGTCTTTAATGTGTTGAGTTTATGTACCTTGACTTTACAATAGTTTGACGTCTGTATCCCTGGGAGGCCTCTTTAATAGTATGGATGTTACTATTAATTAGATGTTGAACTTAAGTGAAACTTTTAAAGCAATAAATATTTTATATATTTATATATATATATATATATATATATATATATATATAGTTTTGTCTGTTGTCTGTTTTGAATGAGTTCACTTTTAGACAGTTATAACGCTAATGCTTTATAGCTTTTAAAACCAAGGTCACACCATAACACAACAATGTTACACAACATGTTTGAATTAGCAGCCAAAAAAAACGTACACCATTTCTAATGCATTATAGAGATAGAAACATGTGCAGAAGAGAATTAAAAAAGCAAAACATATAAGCCCGCAAAATAGCAAAGTTTGCCCTTTGTGTGCTGTCTCTAACCTAGCAGTAACAAGCTGACCAACTGTCAGACAATTCATTGTCATATATGTATAGATGTAGTCATGCTATTGACTGTGCATGCATGTGGATGACATCACTATTGTGCACATACAATGAAGAGGGACTGTACTTTAACCAACAAGAAAGGGTATGTGCTCCTGGGTCTCGGAATTGGCAATTCCCAATAGTTTCACAACTAGAAAATAGACGATCAAGACACTCAATATTTCCTTTAAAGCACAGACTTTTAATGGAAACCACAAGCAAAGGATGACAATTTTCACAATTTTCACAGGCCATGATTTAACAAAGGTGAGTGTAGGCAGAATCATTGTCACTGTTTGCTTGTGGTCTGCACTTTAAAGGACATATCTATTTCAATCAGACATTAATACCAATGGCTGTGGGAAATATGCACGTTACTGGTTTTTATTTATTAATTTGAATTTCTGCAACTGTAAGTCTTTGAGATTGTATATTTGGCTCAGATAACCATGAGCTTCAGTATGCGTAACAGTTGTTCAGGTATCTGACTTGTTCATAAATCTTCCAATGTCACGTTAAAGGAACACTATAGGGACAGGAACACAAACATGTATTCCTCACCCTATAGTATTAAAAACACAATCTAGCCCCAACCCACCCCACTCCCCAGACCATGTGACAACGGGGGACAAGGAAAACACCACCCAACATGACGCAACTACCCCCCAGGAGCAACAAAACCAAGCAATGACCCCCCCCCCACCAAGACCCACACACACCCCACACTCCACAGAATATTAGGCTACATAGTGAAATAGGAAATGGACCCAGTTCAATATGAAGCGGTTAATCCAACCAAGAGCAATAAACCAAACAGCAAATTGTAATTACGCTTTGCACTACTTTATACAAATGTCCCTATTTTGTACCAAAACTGCATTGAGAAATCTGTATTTACGTACGTTATCCGATATATGTATTACAAACTTTTACCCCATCCTGTTTTTTCTGTCCCCCACAAAACAAAATCTTCAAAATAAATAAAAAACATTTTTAAAATCTAGCTTCCATGCCCCTCCCTTGCCCCCCCCTAAATATAGTAAAACCTAACCTTTATTCCAGTCTGTTGCTGCTGGCTCTTCCCTGATCTGCCTCCTTGGCTGGCATCATCAGAAATGATGATCTCAGCCAATCACAATGTTTCCCGTAGAAAACTATTAGATTGGCTGAGCTTGTCAAGGAGGCAGATCAGGGCAGAGCCAGCACAAGCCAAACACAGGCCTTGTCAACCAGCATCTCCTCAATCAATGAATGCATCTCTATGAGAAAACCCCAATGTCTCCATGCAGAGGGCGGAGATGCTGAATGGTAGCACTGCGCCTGGAAGCACCCCTAGCAGCCATATGAGGAGTGGCCAGTGAAGTTATCACTAGGCTGTAATGTAAACACTGCATTTTCTCTGAAAAAAACAGTGTTTACAGCAAAACGCTTGAAGGGACTGATTATACTCATCAGAACAAATACAATAGGCTGTAGTTATTCTGGTGACTATAGTGTCGCTTTAAGGTATTAAAATTAGAAACCATGCTTAATACATTAATTTTCAAGGTATAAAGCATTAATAGTTATAAGATGCTGCCTCCTTAGAACATTGAACTGTTACATAATAAATGAAAAGAGATCTGACATTTCTCATAGTCTCTCTTTTTATCTTATTCACTTTCTCCCAATGCAGGCATTGAAAATGTGAACATTTTTCTCTGCACATTAGACCTTGTAGACACACCAATTTCACAAGCTTAACTAGACGCAAGCGTATCTATCTACCTCTCCTCCACACAACACATTGTTTTTCTTCTTGTATTCCTTTACCCCTTTCTCCCTGATTGTAAGGTCTTTTGAGCAGGAACTTCTTCACCTCTTGTATGTGTCAATATTATTTAGTCCGTCAGTTTGTCAATAATATATATCCCCACTGTATAGTTGTACAGTGCTGCAGAAAACGTTAGCATTGGCACTGTGTAGATACAACTAATAATAATCTAAATTTCAAAGGGATGTATTCACAAGCCAGGATAGATGTAGACTCGAAAAGGGAACTGTGAATTTTAAGCTAATATGATCGAGTCGTGTGGGAGAATTTGGGCCTAAAATGTTACATTCTTTTGTCATTGATTCAAAATTTCCAATTTAGTAAATAATCGCATAAGGATATATGTACTAATATAGTTCATGAAAAGCAGATATTAAAATAAATACAATGGCACTGAAAAGAGGTAAGTTAAAAAAGGTTTTTACAAATATACTAGTTGGATGGTCGCAGGGGTCGCAGCTGTGACCGAGTCCTCCACCCCAGTGAGCCACCATAAAATCAGGGCCGGTGCACGGACGCACCAGCCTGAGGCCTCGGTTGTAGGGTGATTGTCAGGAGGGGAGCACTGTGCTGTGCTGCTCCTCTCTGAGAGAGCACTTCCTGTCAGATCAGGTACCTCGGTGAGCAGGCACAGGACGGGAGGGGGAAGGTACATGGAGGGACTGCAGGGAGGGAATTATACATATGGAGGGGGAGGGATGAGACACATGGAGGGGCTAGAGGGATGGAATGATAAACATGGAGGGGTTGGGGGAAGGAATGAGACACATGGACGGACTGGAGGGGAGGATAGAACACATGGGGGAGCTGGTGGGAGCGAATAAGACGCTTGGAGGGGAAAGGGGGGGATGTGGTTTCTAGTGGTACTCTTAAATAAACATCCATTAATTTAAGAGTATTTTTCAAAGTAACAATGTAGTTCTTTTTAGTAAAATTGTGAGATTCAGCTGACCTAAATAAAGTAGTGGAGTGGTAAAACAACAGTTTATATAACTGTACAATAAAGCCCAATAATTTGCTCTATAATGATTCAAGTGCTGGGCTGCCATGACGTGTTGTTTATACAAGTCACTTATTATTCCTAGGTACATAGTATTACAGTTTTCTTCATTATTAACCAATAAAGTGTGCAGTCATCTGAAAACCAATGGGATGTAGATGTTTACATAATCAAATCAGTATTGTTTTTTATTGAGTATTTTTCTTTTACTTTTAAATGTGTTATCATTACATTCAAAACTATTACTGTTCATCCGAGAGTTTTAACCCCTTAAGGACACATGACATGTGTGACATGTCATGATTCCCTTTCATTGCACAAGTTTGGTCCTTAAGGGGTTAAAGATGTATTACTATAAGAAAAACAAATACTGGGGTTTATACACAATCAGTGAATTACAAACAAATATGTGCTTAAAGCAATTTGGGAATTGACGTTTAGTTATATAAACCCCAGTATATTTTTAGGTTTGAGTAAAATTATTGAACAATATAACATATAGACAAAGTTGAAATTAAATGTAGAATATGGAATGGCACTATCTTTGTTCCTTTAACTGACCAATTGCTTCTCAGCAGCCACATTCCACAGATAGAAAGAAAGATGATAGAAGACTAGGCACACATAATTCTATTCTCACAGCAATAGTTTCAGTATAGAGCCATACAGTTTAAATCTTATGCACATAAATCTTGATATTTATTACAGCTTGTTCACCCAGTGTTCTATCTTCCTTCCAGCCGTAGAAATTAAATGGATACTATAGGCACCAAACAACTATAACTTAATGAAGCAGTTTTGGAGTATTGACCATGTCCCTTCAGTCTAGTTAACTCCACCTCTACCAGACAGCCACTAGAGGGACTTCCAGGACATTAGGTAATTTTTGGTCACATGATGCTGGACATCCTCATGTGGGAAGTCCTGACTAGCAAATGCATTAGGTCTCTCCCGCCGGCTGCCATCGACAGAGGTGGAGCCTGAATCAGTGCTGAGGGACATGTCCCTCGGCGCTGGAATAAGGCAAGTGTCAGAATAGGTTTATAACCCCTTGTGCAACATCGAGGGGGAGTAGGGGTGCGAAGGAGGAGGCACTATAGATGCTATAGTGCCAGGAAAACTATTTTGTTTTCCTAGCACTATAGTTTATTTTAAGTTCTAAGTGGCAGAGAATTGGGCAGTGCAACTGCAGGGGCATGAAACTGCTTCATTAAGATAAAGTTGTTTTGGTGCCTATAGTGTCCCTTTAATAAAGAGGCAATTCGGGCTGGAATTTAAATGCACTGTATCGGTAGTAAGTTAAGGAATGTTTCAGATAAATTAACAAAATGATTAAATGGTTATCATTTGCTGTGAATCAACATATGTAGCTATTCAACATGAAGCACGCAAGAACACATGTTGTTATGGAACCTAGTGTTTCACTTTAACACAAGTAAAACGGTAATTTTTCAGATCCAGAAACATCATATAGTTTATAATATATTGCATTCAATGGCCTTGGCAGGATAATTTAATTTTCCTTAATAAAAGCCACCCTACAGCAGAAGAGAAAACAAGCTTCAGACATTTGTCAACGCGTAGAAAATAAGTTATTAATTTGCATATAGTGCAGCATTGTGAGAGATGTAATTTATGAGAGATAGATAATTAATGAATGACTGTGAATGTTGGGAACATATTGTCTCCCAGCATGCACGTGACCCCACTTTCAATTTTCAAAATGCATTGAATGTACTTCTGTAAATCTGTACAAATTGATTTATAACTGGTACGTGAAAATAAAAATAGTAGTGCTAGATGTGACTTTCTTTATGCTTTTACATATTGTTCTTCAGGCACTTAACTCAAAACCTATTTTTAAATGTACGTAGGTGTCAGGTCGACTTTATGAAAAGACGCCGAATGTGCCACTCTACTTGCTCAAAATGTTCCAATTCTGATTAAGGACTTACATTTATATAATGTACTTTGGGTTTTGTAAGTGACTATACACACACACACACTCATACACACAGTTACAGACACAGTCACACACACATACACACAGTTAGACAATCACACACACACTTACAGGCAGACAGTGAGACAGTGTTACAGGCAGTCACACACAATGTTACATCCAGTCACCTCTTGCCATTAGGGACTGGAGTGAGGAGGGAAGGCACTGCAGTTCCTGGTATCTGGGGAATCAGGGGCCCCTTCCTGTGTTTAGAGGTTAAGGGCAGCGGGTGGTTTTATCTCTGCTCCTGCTGCCCTTTTAGCCCCGCCTCTGTACCTTATTAAGCCATGCCATATATGAACCTCTGCTCTCACTCACTGCCTTCTTAGGTTGTTTTTTTTATTGTCCCTGGTGGAGAATAATGAAGTTCTCCACCCAGGTGGTCAGACCTGCAGTATAGGGGTACTCTATGCACCCCCTTACTCCTGTCACCTGGGGCATGTGCAAGCTATTTCGGCAGCATGGTACCAACTGCAGGCATGGTGCCCTGTGCTGCCGCACACCTCTAAGGCCGGTCCTTACACTGACCAACCTGCTCAGAGTTAGCCAGAACACTGTTGAAACTCTCTGCCCATGGAACTGAATGTCCCAAGAGCACAATTCACAGATCAAGCGCTTCTCATGCTATACTCAGGGCTGGCGCTACCTGTTAGGCGGACTAGGCAGTCGCCTAGGGCGCCCCTTGGGAAGGGGCGCCGCCAGGAGCACCGGCCCCCCTCATGCTGCAGCCGCCCGAGCGCTCTGTAGAGAGCCTCAGGCGGCTGCAGCTTTGCCCGGGCTGGTGCGTCCATGAGGGCGCACCGCCCGGGCACAGCATGAGGAGAGGGGCTGACAGGAGGGCAGCACTTAGCGCTCAGCGCTCCCTCCTGTCACTCCCTCACTATAGCGTGGCCGAGCCCTGTATGGTCCGTGGGTACAGGGAGCATCTGTCTCCTGTACCCGGCCGGACTAACAGGAAGTGCACACTAGTGTGCACTTCCTTTCAGTCCGGCCAGGTACAGGAAACAAAAGCTCCCTGTACCCGCGGACCATACAGAGCTCAGCCACGCTACAACAGAGGGGGGGGGGAGTAATTGACAGGGGGGGAGAAATTGACAGGGAAGGGGGGGGAATTGACAGGGAAGGGGGGGGAGAAATTGACAGGGGGGAAGAAATTGACAGGGAAGGGGGGGAGAAATTGACAGGGAAAGGGGGGAGGAATAAATTGACGGGGAAAGGGGGAGGAAGAAATTGACAGGGAAGGGGGAGAAAGAAATTGACAGGGAAGGGGGGGAGAAAGAAATTGACAGGGAAGGGGGGGAGAAAGAAATTGACAGGGAAGGGGGGGAGAAAGAAATTGACAGGGAAGGGGGGAGAAAGAAATTGACAGGGAAGGGGGGAGAAAGAAATTGACAGGGAAGGGGGGGAGAAAGAAATTGACAGGGAAGGGGGGAGGAAGAAATTGACAGGGAAGGGGGGAGGAAGAAATTGACAGGGAAGGGGGGAGGAAGAAATTGACACTGAAGGGGGAGGAAGAAATTGACAGGGAAGGGGGGGAGAAAGAAATTGACAGGGAAGGGGGGGAGAAATTGACAGGGAAGGGGGGAGAAAGAAATTGACAGGGAAGGGGGGGAGAAATTGACAGGGAAGGTGGGGGAGAAAGAAATTGACAGGGAAGGTGGGGGAGAAATAAATTGACAGGGAAGGGGGGAGAAATAAATTGACAGGGAAGGGGGGTAGAAAGAAATTGACAGGGAAGGGGGGTAGAAAGAAATTGACAGGGAAGGGGGGTAGAAAGAAATTGACAGGGAAGGGGGGTAGAAAGAAATTGACAGCGAAGGGGGGGAGAAAGAAATTGACAGGGAAGGGGGGGGAGAAATTGACATCCATCACACACACAATCACACACAATGCATTACACACACAGACACACACACACACAAGCAATGCAACCCTTACACACAATGCATCCCTTACACACAGACACACACAATGCATTCCATACACATATCAGGACATCCCCTACACACTCCACCCCCTGTGAACAAACTCATTGGTGGAACATGAAGGTGAACCCTGGGACCCAGACCTTGAGCTGTGTAAAGGGCCCCCTAAAAAATGGAGCTGCTTCCCGTTCTCCCAGAACATTGATTTTTGTGACCACAGTTACAAACAGCCTCCAGAGATCCTGTTCTACACCAAACCAGTGGAGCCAGACTGCAGCTAGAGCCCATCATCACCCTCATCTGGTTGTAAGTAGGCAATCTAGTATATTATTTGTGGCACTAATCTCTAATTTACCTCACATTAAAGAAACACTATAGTCCCCAGAACCACTTCAGCTTAATGTAGTGGTTCTGGTGTCTATAGCCTGTCCCTGCAGGCCTTTTAATGTAAACACGGCGGCACTGCAGCACTGGCGTTAGTTAACATGGCAGATCATATGGGTGGGGCATTGTGATGTCACATGGGGGGGCGGCAAACTTTACTTTTGCCTTTGGCGGCAAAAATCCTTGCAGCGGCCCTGGCTATACTTGCACTGTTCTGCCTGGGAAATCATAGAACAAACACATGGCAGAGAATAAAACCCTAAAATCAAGACTGTCCTGTTGAATCCGGGACTATTGGGAGGTATCTAGCTATGTTCCTTTAAAAAAAAAATAATAATAATAATAATATATATACTAAGACGGGTTTAAGGCAAACTAAAATATCATCTTGATAAGGGTAAATATGCAGATAAAAATGTCTCCAGGCAGAGCTCTCAGGCTATCAAAAAGCCATCACAATAATAAAAGTTTATTAAATGGTTTATGCTAATGACTAATCCAGAGGAGGTGTCATACATGTCCAGCTGTCTCTTCCTGTCTGGATGTGCCATCCTGTCACTACATTGCGTGGGTAAATAAGATATCTGTATAAAGGTTTCTTGATCTTACACTGACTTTAGCAGAGGATTAAAGGGACACTCCAGACACCCAGACCACTACTGCCCATTGAAGTGGTCTGGGTGCCAACTCCCATCACTCCTAACCCTGCAAGTGTAATTATTGCAGTTTTTATAAACTGCAATAATTTATTTGCAGGGTTAAGTCATGATAGACAGCCACTAGAGAGACTTCCTGCTTCTTAAAACACGGAAAGTGTTTTAAACGATGCTGGACGTCCTCACGCTATGCATGAGGACCTCCAGCGTCGCCGGAATCCCCCTAGGAAAGCATTGGACAATGCTTTCCTATGGGAAGGTCTAATGCGCGCATGCGGCCATTGCTGCGCATGTGCATTAGGTCTCTGCCGCCGGCTGGCGGAGGAGTGTGGGCGGAGCCTGACCCAGCACGAGGGACATCGGCGCTGGATTAAGGTAAGTCACAGAAGGGGTTTTAACCCCTTCAGCAACATGGGATGGGGGCACTGCAGGATTCTGCAGTGCCAGGAAAACTGATTTGTTTTCCTGGCACTGGAGAGTCCCTTTAAAGGAAATCTCCAGTGCCAGGAAAACAATCCGTTTTCCTGGCACTGCAGGTTCCCTCTTCCTCCCACCCCAATCCCCAGTTACTGAAGTGGTGAAAACCCCTTCAGTCACTTACCTGAGGCAGCGAAGATGTCCCTCGTCGCTGTCTCCTTCTCCGCGCCGCTCCTCCTTCTTAGTCCGTCGGCCGGTTGGCGAGACTGATCCCGCCCACCGGCCAAGGAGACCTAATGCGCATGCGCAGCAATGCTGCGCATGCGCATTAGGTCTCCCCATAGGAAAGCATTGAAAACGAATTTCAATGCTTTCCTATGGGGATTTGAGCGATGCTGGAGGTCCTCACATAGCGTGAGGATGGCCAGCGATGCTCTAGCACAGATAATCTGTGCTATAGAGCAGGAAGTTCCCTCTAGTGGCTTCCCTCTAATCACTTTTATTGGTGTTTGAATACGGTTAGTAAAAAGTCTAAACACAAATGTGAAATAGGTTCACAAAAGTGCGTACTATCCAATATTTCAAAGAGGGACACTTTAATTGTAGGGGTGTGATCGGCAGTGTGGCCAGGGGTGGGGCTGTTCTGATACATTTTAGATGACTTACAAATACCAATTTACACAACTGAAATGTAATTTAGAACAAGACAACTATATTTGATTTACACAGACTGTTTGAAATTTTTTTTTGTTACTTTAACCCCTTAAGGACCAAACTTCTGGAATAAAATGGAATAATGACGTGTCAGACATGTCATGTGTCCTTAAGGGGTTAAAGACACATTAATGTGTATATCAATGCTGTTGAGCTCTGTTATATACGTAGACACAACAACATGGTGCTTCTAGCTCCTACGACGGAAGGGCACTGGGGCAGAAAATATGGACAGAGGATTTTTTTCCTTAAAAGGGACTGTCCTTCTTAAATAAGGATATTTGGGAGGTATGAATGTGTGTTTGTGAGCTCTATAAGCATATGTACAAGTCATTGTATTTCATTATTTCCTGGATCTGAGTACATTCATTTTAGTGCCCTGTCAATCATTATTGAGTTTCTATCATTGAACGTAGTATGTGGAAGAGGAAAAACTGTAACAGTGGGACTGATCAAAGCGTTCCGTTGTAAAACATAGTTAAAAAATATAAAAGGGAAGGAGTTGCAAATTGAATGTGACTGCTGGTTTCGCTGATTTCCATGGCGATGGCCCACATTATAAGTTGAAATCATTTTTTAACAGAACACTTTGATAAATCTCCCCCATGGCTTCTTTTTTCACCTCAAACACAATAATTGCCAAGGCTGGGCCTGGACTGAACTGGATTGTGATGTAAATTAGCTAAATTGCTATTAACCATTGAAAAGAAAACAGAGAATTGTATGCAAAGATTTCCCACAAATTACAGGTCGCAGTTGCCCTGTAGATACTGCTTGTTCCAGTGACGGGAAAGTATTGCATTTGAAAAATAAAAACCCTTTGAAATAATATCACAACTAAGCACACATCAAATTGTGAGCTAATGTATGCTAACAGTGAAATGTGACACGAACATGTGATAAAATATATACATAGCAGTTTGTCAGTAGATATAATGGTATACTTCAAAAAGCACCTTATTAAGTATGTCATTAGGAATATAGGTTTTCCAGCTGTGGGCAACGCCAGAAATTTATTTTTAGATTCAAGGTGTCCTAGAGTTCAAATATTATAGGGATCCCCAAAGGGACTCAAGCATAAAGTGAGTCAGCCAAGTAGTTAAGGAAGGTCTCCCAGAATTGGTAGGAGGACACTCAGTAGATGGTGCCCTGGACCTTAAGTATACCAGTATGGACAAAAGAAAGACCTAAAAGAATTTCAATACTAGGCAATAGCTACATTTCAGCTGAATGGAAAGTGACATTATCTAGTTCGGTGATATATTTATTACACTCCTTACTTTGAATGGAGCTTTCGTTTGATAGCATTTGTGTCCTAGCTATATTCATGGCAGTGTTTTTAATTTATGTAGAAACATTTAGATTCTATTAGGAAGCGTTCATGCTACCCTATATAGCATAGCAATGATTAGCCAAATAACTTGTTTTGTGCCCTTTTATGATTGCGGAACTAAGCTGTTCTTGGCAGCCTGCGTACACTATGGTGTGCAGTGATTTATTTATTTTTCTTTTAATTACTACGTTTTTAATGCTGTAATTCATTGACTTTGCTACATGCAAAAATATCAAGAATAAGTTATCACAATATATGTTTCAAAACCATCCCGCCTGTGTGGGTAAGAGTTTTTACTAAATTATGCTGTGGAAGCATTATATTGGGGGTTGTGTGACCATGAAGATTAAGCTTCCAAGTGTCAGAGAAGTGATGTCTTTGAAACCCTATATCAGGGTGTAGAATTTGCACAATGCAACCAAGCAAGGCAGCTGTACCACATCTTGTATGATGTACATTGAACGTGCTTTGCTTGAGAATATTAAATTGTCTCAGTCACCCTTTCCAAAAATGTTGAGCTTTTCATAAAGATGAAATGCTCATAAGGACTGCACTGAAATTACAATGCAGTCAAAAGATATCGTAAGACAAAGTAGAGACTAATTTGTCTAATGTTAAATCTCTGCCTTGAAAAAGCTTGGCAAAACATAGAGCTTCTACCATCAGGTATGGTCGCTTCCCCTAGCCATTGCTAGCGATAGTTGTGGGAAGAAGGCATTATCTCATGATAATATCTATGGAGGCTCCTGCAGTCTTAAGGGATACTCTACAGACATCACTGTTGTGCTCTTGCACATAATATATAGAATGTAAGCTCGTTTGAGCAGGGTCCTCTTCAACCTATCGTTCCTGTAAGTTTTCTTGTGATTGTCCTATTTATAGTTAAATCCCCCTCTCAAAATATTGTAAAGCACAACGGAAAGCGCCAAGAGCTGAAGAAACAAAATGGCGGCACCCAATGGGATAGCATCATCCCGGGGCCACCGAACCCCAAACAGTCATGTCACAAAATATGCAAAGCCCCCAAAAGGTGACAGACCCACTTTAAAGGACATCTTCAGAATAGTTCGGACAGCTTTTATCTCCATTATATACATAGTACATAAAAAAAAAAAAAAAATAACATTTTGTTAGATGAGTAATAATATATTGTTATTTTCCTGTAAATTATACATAAAAAATGTGTTATTATTCTGAAATGTAATTTGACCTAAAGTTTAAAATATAATTTGCATTTAAACAATTTTTGATATACACACTTAAGTGAATAACCCTGTTTATTGTAACTTCTTTAACAAAATATTCTAAATTCTATACTACTGTAGGTGTATGTAACAATAAATTATTTATCCCCACAAAACCACATGGCTGTGCAGCATATAATGGCACATATAATATCATTGATTTGTGCTTGCTTTATTTAGAGAAAATATGGAATCATATATCCTTTCTTACTGACAGTGCCAGTGAGCAAGGTATTATAGTCAGATATACAGTACAACTAGTCAGCCAGTGATTTGTGACTCGACTCTGGGTGTAAGGTCAAGTGCATTTAAATATAGCTTTGTGTCATCAGCTGCTACGTTATATCAGAGGTCACATGAGTTAATAAGGTCAACTAACCAGATCTTTGAACAGCAGCTCTAGGCTTTTCTAAATTATTTTTGTATGGCAGTTAACTTGCAGAGCCACCTTATATTTGAAATAGCATATATGTTTTATTGTATAGGTCCTTTCAAGTTAAATGTCCTCCCTTCTTGGCAAAATATTTTTTATGTTTTTTTAAAGCTCAGTTTTTTTGCTGCAAAGTAAGGATCTCGGTTTCTATTCAGTCATGAGGTCCAGAAATGCAACGGTGAATGGATCATAGTCCTGGGACATGCTCTGATTCTGCATACAGATAACGTTGGCTGTCAGGGTACCCACCTCATCTTGGTGTCATTTTCAAACCATGTGTGAAGCTGTGCCTCATACTTGGCTGCTGTTTAGTAGACAGCCCCTACTCATGGCACCGCGGGCAGTAGCAGGAGGGAGGATTTATCCCTTATTTACTAATACTAAGTATTTTATTTCATTAGTCATTTTGAAATTGTCTGAAAGACCAAAATTATAAAAAGGAAGGGCTTATTAGATAGCTCCCTATTCCTAATCCTTGTGGGATTGCTATAAGTATACCAAACTGGAGCTATCTACTAAACAGCTCCCAAATTTGATACCCTAAATATGGCATTCGTACAAGGGTATAACTTTAGAGAGTAATTTACTAAACTGCTGCAAGATGCGGCAGTTACACAGATCAGAATTTCATTAGTCCTAATGAAATTCACAAACAAAATAATGACCGGATTTCGTCCCAAAACATGAACAAACGGAAAACAAATGGAAAAACAAACAAACGGAAAACAAATGGAAAAACAAACAAACGGAAAACAAAAATCAAAATAAATTTGATCGGGACAAAACTCATTTTTTTGTCAGAATAGAATATTTCGGCGGAGCCCAACTGTAGTATATAGCCAGAATGAAGTAGGTACGGCGTCATTTTGGCATTGCCATTCTATGGCACTTTGGAATCACTCTGGTGATGCTATTTAAATGAGATATAGCGATATAAATTAGACCAGTCTCTAGTAGCCCATGAATGTGTTCTGATTGTGATCTGGTTTTCTAGTTATCGACTTTGGTTTGTATGTCAACTATTCTGATTTCTCCAATCTTGACCTTGGCCTACTTACCGTACTCATTCTGTTGTTATTATGTACTTCTTTGACCCTCATTCAATTTCTCAATCATTCAGTACCTGTCAGGGTCGCACTGGGAAAAAAATTCGGCCCGGGCATTTTTTTATCTCAGCGGCCCACTAAAAAGGGTGCGGGGCAGAGAGGGTGTGTTTTATCATCACCAATGACAAACATGCCCCCTCTTAAAGTGAGCATGTTGGTTCAATGCTCTTCTAAGGCAGACCATGCGCAGAGCTCTGCTAAAGAGCTCTAGCATGAGAAAAAAAGCCCTGTATTTGTTCTGCACAGTGCAATCAAATTTGTGTGTGTAGAGTGAGCTGACTGTGGTGTGGTATTGTGTAAAAAGGTCGTGTTGTGGTTTTGGTGTAATGTAATGCATATGTGGCTAGGGGCTGTAGAGAATGTGTGTATAGGGGATGTAGTAAGTGTGTGCATACAGGCTATAGTGTGTGTGTGTGTATATATAGGTGATGTAGTGTTTGTAGGGGTTGTAGAGAGTGTGTGTTTAGGGGTGTAGTATGTGTTTGTTTACAAGGAATCTATAGGAATATAGTGTGTGTGTAGGTGGTGCAGTGTGTGTATGTGTGTGTATACAGGAGTCTAGTGTGTGTTTGAAGGACCCAGACTGTGTAGGAGATATAGTGAGTGTGTGTAAATAACAGATTCAGAGTGTATATAGGGATCTATTGTGTGTACATGATCCAGAGTTGGGTAAGGGATCTAGTGTGTGTCTGGGATGTAATGTGTTTAGGGTTGTAGTATGTGTGAGGGGTGCTGTAGTGTATGTTTGGAAGTATTGTGTGTGTGCGTGTGTGTGTTTGGTGCAGTGTGTTGGGGTTCTGTGTGTATGTGTGAGGGGTGCAGTGGGTGTCTGTGAGGGGTGCAGTGTGTATGTGAAGGGTGCAGTATGTGTGCGTGTGTGTGTGTGTGTGAATTATTTTTATGGCCCCCACCCGCCGCCCAGGGGTAGGGGCCGGGGGGGGGGGAAGGAGTGTAGGACTCCCCCCCCCCCCCCCTTCAATCACTATTGTGGCCAGAAAGAGTCCCTGTGGGTTTTAAAATTCTCCTGCCTATTGAAGACTATGGCGGTTCGCCTGGTTCGCCCCGTTCGCAAACATTTGCGGAAATTCACGTTTGCGGTTCGCGAACCGAAAATGTTATGTTCGCGACATCACTAATCACCAAGCCATGCTCTCCACAAAGACTTTAGGTTTAAGAATAATTATAGCTTCTGGTGGTATACAAAACATATTTGTGGGTCAAACATTCCCTTGATTAGCTTAGTACTGAATCTCTAAATCTTCTGAGTTTATGGATTCTTATGCAGACAGATGGTGATGTCTTTTGAAGGAAACAGCTGACACATTTCAAACATATCTGCTTTTCATCAGACTCAATAACGCTGACAGCGGCCTGAAACTACCTTTTAGAGAAAAATGAAAATAAAAATAGGCATATTAATACAGCAGGTTTTAAAGTGGGTAGGACTTTTCAACACTCCCCGTGGCTTTATGGAACATTTACAGCTGTGGTTTTGGTAATGAAGGTGTCTGCTGTATAGACGGACTCTCACCTCAGCTGAACTGGTAGTAATCTATTTAACACCACTGGAAATATAGATAGGAACATTCAGGTATAGATGAAGGGTAGCTACTTAGACTGTGGAAAGTGGACCTGGAGGTAATGGTGAAACTGGTGCTCAATGCTTTCCAAAACAGAAATTATAGTTTATTTTTTGTCAGTCAACAGATTTAAATTCAGTGAATAGAACAAAAGTCTACATCAAATTAATATTTGGTGTGGCCACCATTTACCACCGAAACAGCTTGAATTCTAGGTGCACGTGCAAAATGTCAGGGATTTTGTAGTCATATAGAGAGAAGGAGTGGGTTGTCGTAAATAGCAGAAAATTATTTCTGAGAGTGAGAGATGCAGGTGGGTAGGGAATAGAGAGAATAAACCAGGATGTGAATAAAAGGACACTATACTCACGCAGACCACCTCATCTCAGTGAACAGGTCTGGGTGCAGTACCCCTCTCCTTTTAACCATGCAATGTATAGCATAGCAGTGTTTTTAGGAACTGCAATGTTAACATTGGAGGGTGAAAGGGACACTATAGTCACCAGCAACTTTAGTTTAATGAATTATATATATTATTATCTATAAAAGTATTGATTATGCCCCTGCAATTTCACTGCTCAATTCACCGCCATTTAGGAGTTAAATCCCTTTAGTTTCTGTCCATGCAGCCTTAGCCACACCTCCCCTGGCTGTAACTCACACAGCCTGCATGAAAAAATAATAATTTTCTATCAGATGTTAACTTGTTTTAGAAGTGTATATCTCCTGCTCTGTGAATTGAACTTTAATTACACACAGGAGGCACCTGCAAGGTCTAGCAAGCTATTATCAGTACAGGAAACAAGAAAATTCCCAAGTAAACTGAATTTGCAATATAGGAAGTGTAAACATTAGATCTTACTTTACAGGAAGTGTTTAGGCAAGCAGTGTAACTCCTAACTGGCAAATAATTGCACAGTAAGAATGCAGGGGCATGATCTATTCACAAAAACTGCGTGATTAAGCTAAAGTTGTTTTTGGATACTATAGTATCTCTTTAAGTATTATTTTAGGTTTTGGGTGGTGTGATCAGCCTGTGTAAAATGGTGTACAGCCAAGGTGCAATCTTTGTTTTCTTTGTGGTTTTTGATTGAGTGCCTATGTAGGTTCTTCCTGAGATGTAGCTTTTGTGAGGTTTTCGTACTGTAGCATCCTCTGTGACATGCTGTACATTGTGTCATGTGTACTACATTTGCAAATGTACATGAATGTTAATCCTTTATGTGGTATGTTTTGTCTATGTGCTGTTATAGGTATGCTGACAGTTTGTAGAGAGTTTTGTTGCGGGGTTCAGTGCCATTCTGTTTGCAGCCCTGTTTTTGTGTCAATTTACAGCAAATATGCCAATATGGGGATGGTTTCCAGAAATATGTATTGTACTGTGGAGTCTTCTAATGGCAGTGGTTGCAAATCGTTTATAATTTAGCATTTTCTTCTAGGATATGGTTGTACATCACTACTAGAGGACTCCTTGTTGAGGCTTTCCTCTCTCTGTAATGTAGCAGCAGTGCATACGGTATTTTGGGGCAGATTTATTTAAAAACATTTAAATCATGCTTGTTTTGTAGCCTTTTTGTTTGAATAAGTCACAGATTATATTGAGGTGCCGTCGTAGTCTTCACTATCAGAGTACATTCTATGGAATCCTGATAGCCTGGCTGTAAATGATGGCAGGTTTTATATAATTTGGATGAAAGCCAAAGCTGTGGAGGTAGCTGCACCTGTCTGTAGTCTTTATGAAAACTGATGTGTTTGAGCTTACCATTCTTGATCGTAATGGACAGTCTAGGAAAACACACCGTGATTGGAAGAATTCATGTTTAGTTTAAACGGACACTGTAGGCACCCAGTCCTCTTCAGCTCATTGTGGCCTGGGTGCTGTCCCCCTTTTGCACTTAGTGCTGGAATGTAAAACATTGCAGTTTCAGAGAACTGCAATGTTTACATTGCAGCTCTAAGTCTGCCCTCAGTGGCTGTCTAACAGACAACAACTAGAGTGCTTCGGGAATCGAAATGGACCTTGATGAATGCTTTCCTATGGGGAAATCCTAATGCGAGCGCGGCCATTGCCGCACATGCACATTGGGTCTCCCCCACCGGCGGGTGAAGAGCGTGGGCAGAGCCTGACTCAGCATAGAGGGACATGAATTCAGGTTAGTGACTGAAGGGGTTTAAACCCCTTCTGTGCCGAGAGAGGGGGGGTGCGAGGGAGAGGGAGATCTTAGAAATCTAAAGTGCCAGGAAAACGGCTTTGTTTTCCTGGCACTATAGGATTCCTGTTATAGATTGAGAGGTTGAATGAATTGCATACATTATAGAAGTGTTGGAGATTTTCATCTACTTCTCTTCATATGGTGAAAATATTATCCAGATAGAAAAGTAGATAGAAAGTGTAAGGTTTGTGCAAATGAGCATTGAGGAGTCTTTCTTCTCGACATAAATAAAGATGGCTTATTATGGTGCCATTTTTTTGCCCATCACATTTTCAGTCATTTGTAGGTACATGTTGTTAAACCTGAAAAAGTTATTTGTCAGGATACACTTTTATAGGTTTGGCAAGTTTCTGCAATCTATTATCCATGTCATTTTTATGTCATTTTTATGTAGGATGTTGCTGTGAAAATATTCTAGACACATTCTAGTTTATTTTTTTGTGGATTTCTGGCAGCATGTAGAAGGTCTCCAAAACAGTGGTTGGAAGGCACAAGATTAAAGAGGTGCTTTTGGATACACTTGAGAATAGTTTTTATTAACTTCTTAAGTTAGAATGTATTACTGAGTAGTCTCCACATCCAGTGTTTCGTAAAATATTTAATCAGATAATTGTCTGTTTCCTGAGTGCTCATGTTTACCATGATGATTGTGTTGGTTTGTATGTTGGTCAAGGCATTTCTTTCTGAAGGTAACAGTTTATACAAGGTCTTTTCTGTTGTGTAGTTACAAGGGATGCTGCTGTCATAGAAGCTTTCAAAGTAGCGATTTAGTTTGCTATCGTGCCCTGATGCAGATGTAAAGGTTGTGGTATCTTTTCTTATATTATTATAATAATGTTTTCTTTGTCAAGAAATATTTTTTTCAACATAAATAGATTCAATGATTATGCTGATGCTGTATGCAATAGAGAATATAAGAGCCCTGATAATGGGCAAAAGCTTAGAGAAACTTAGAACCTTCTGTTAGTCCATGTTCATATAGCAAAATGTTTTTTTGTTGCTCACTTGTGCCATTACAAAGAGAACCTCTACCATTTGCATATGAAACTGTCCCCCCCCTCCCCCCCCATCCTCCATAATGGCAGTCTAGAACCGAAATGACAGCAAGTTCACTCTGCATGAGAGATACAGAAACCCTGTACGATCATTTCGACCTTCTTTTGGCTTTGTAAGCTAGGTGTATCTGATATCCCTCTAGACCAGGGGTTCCCAATTAATTGTTCCCGTGGAACCCTTAGACATAGTGTATCAACATCTCAGATACACACATACTGGCACATATTAGCACACAAATGCACACGCTGACACACAGATACACACACCTTCACACAATGTGTATCTGTGTGTATGTGTGTGTGTGCATGTATCTGTGTGTCTAGGGATGTGTATCTATGTGTCAAGTGTGTGTGACACAGTGTCATACACACACACACACATACACCAATACACACATACTGACATACACACACTCAGATACACACAGTGACACACACTCAGACACACATACTCTTTGACAGACACACATACACTCTCACTGACAAACACACATACTCTTTGACAGACACACATACACTCTCACTGACAAACACACATACTCTTTGACAGACACACATACAAACATATGTACACTCTCACTGACAAGCACACACACATTCTCACTGACAAACACATACGAACTCATAAAACTCACTGACAAGCACACATACACTCTCGCTGACATAGTCACATACACACACACTTACTGACAAACACACATACACTCTCACTGACAAACACACATACACACACACTCACTGACAAACACACATACAAACTCCTTAACAGACACACACAGAATGTATTTATTTTTTTAAATTTCACTCCACCCAGCATCCCTACCTTTGGGAGTGCTGGTATGGAGTCTTTATTTCCCTGGGATCCAGTGGGGCTGCTGGGCTTAGCGGCTGGTGTGCAGTCTCTGGGGTCCAGTGGGGTTGCTGGGAGAAGAGGCTGGCGTGCAGTTCCTGGGGTCCATTGGGGCTGCTGGGCTAAGTGGCTGGCATGGGGCGGCGAGGGAGCAGTGATCTTCCTGCTCAGCTCCCTTGCGCGCTTCATAGTGATGCCAGAGCTGGAGTGACATCATATTCCGGCTCCGGCATCACCGCTGTGCGCACAGCGATAATGGCCGCCGCGATAACTGAATAACTGATAACTGATAACTCAATTATTGTGGCGGCCATTTTGCTTCCCGAAACTTTGGCGGAACCCCATTTGTGTCCGCGGGACACCAATTGGGAAACACTGCTCTAGACACAGTCAGGACAGGGTCCATGTCGGGATTACTCTTTTAGCTTAGGGAGAGCCTATGCAATTGTATTGCAATAAATACAGAGAATATAAGAGCTCTGAAAGCGGGCAAACATTTACAGAACTCAGTAGCTTGCCCTTCATCCCACTCAGATCTCAAAATGTTTTTGCCTACTTGTGCCATTGCAAAGGGAACCTATAACATTTGCATGTCAAACTGATCCCACCCATAAGGGCAGTCTAAAACCAAAATGCCGGCAAGATCCCTTGATACAGCAACCCTGCATGATTGTTTCACCTTTCTTTGGGCCTCGTCAGTGAGATGTAACTGACACCCTTTTAGGCACAATGAGCACAGGAAATAAATATGTGTGTGTGTGTATATATATATATATATATATATATATATATATATATATATATGTATTTATTTTGTTGTTTTTTAATTAGATTACTTCTTAAACTGTCAGACCTCACTAAAATTAATATTGTGTTCAATATGTCTAAGCAAATCAGAGACCTCACAAGCTCTGATGGATTATGACCAATATGTCAACCTACTACAACAGGGGTAGCCGTTGTTTAATGTTAAGCCAGTATTTTATTTACATATGCAAAAAATTCATCTTGTAAAATGGATGCAAAAGTTGAGTAAAGCTCAGTGCTTTTGGAAAACGATTTGTCAGTTTACTAATTGTTTTTTATGGAACATTGCCCAGCAAGTGTGCCATATATGTTCAGTTTCAATGCTTTCCTTTTGACTGCTTTATTTACCAGTGAACTCACTGTGCTCAGCAAGTGTAGAATGGCATAAAATGTATAACCACATGTTCATTCTGACTGTCCTACACAACCCTCTTCTTGACTGATTTATTTACCAGAGATCTCACTGTGCCCAGCAAGCTTCCATGGCACAAAATTATTAACCACATGTTCCTTCTCAATGTCCTACACTATGTGGCCCTGCCATTGTTCCCAGCAAGTGTCCTGTTAGCTTATTTGACACAGAGTAATGGACAACATCCCCATGGTTTTGGCATTGAAATGTTGCAGACTATTTGTAACAAATAACATGTTCAAGAGCACAAAACCCTAAAACACATGTACAGAATGTGGAAACTTTACAAACAACCCTAAATTATATCCACATTGTCTTACTTTAAAATGAATGTGTTGTTGTTGTTGTTGTTGTTGCTGCTGCAAACAATAAATCAGGTTGATTGTTGCCAATGGTGCAGTAATTGAAATTAGTAATAGGAAATTAACTAACATGTATGCGTTTAAATTAACACAATCGCAAAATAGTTTTGATGGGCTATTGTTGATGTGGCATGGAATTCATTGTGCAGCTAGAAATATTAAGGTACTTCTTGAAAAAATATCATACTATTCTTGAAACAATTTGAAATTAATAAAAATGAATGTCCAGGACAATGTGTCTTTTAGTTGTCCAAGGATTTGCCTCCTACTTTCTTCTGAATGTTGAGGCATACATAACAATTCATGATTATCTTATTCTCTTGTTTTAATAGGGGAAACATAACATAGTTGACTTGCCACATTCACTTTATTGCTTATTAAATGATTGCCAGGGTACCAATTACTTCACTGTCCTCTCAAACCATATGGCCTGTTACATCAGATAGTGTGGCATATCTGATTTCCCCAGTGCTAGATGATTAACTGCATGCCCATGTTCCCACATATCTGATAGGACAGAATGCTTGATTGGATCCATGGTCCTAGTAGACCTGGATCTTAGCTTAGTAGACGTGGATCTTAGTTTATTTCCAATTGCATATAGTAGTATGCTATAAAGCGTCGATGAGTTGGAAAGTGTATCTGCCATGTTGAAAAATTACTGGCAAATTCAAGACTTAAGTCACTTTTATATTATCTCATTAACATGGGAAGGGAATCTGTTATAGGATTATTCAGAGGTATATATTTAATGACATGCAAAGTTGTGTTTTTTTTCCCTTGAAAATCTGTTATAGTTGTATTCACTATTAAAGACCATTGATTGCTATTACTGCTAATGTATTCTAGTGAAGATCCTTAGTAGTCAGATGCATAAAAAGCTGTTTGTTAGAATAGCTTTGAAATCTCCAATGAATAATAAACCTTGTCGATCACATGCTTATTAATAATACAAACTGGACATTATGTTCCTTTAGCTACCATTTGTTTCATTGTACAATCTGCTATCCACTGGACAGTTCCCATAAATTTGTATTCAATATGCTGATTTCCTTAATTAGTCAGAAAGTAGAAGAAAAACATGTGTTTGTTAAGGCTTCATTATTAGTATGTAAAAAAAAAAAAAAAAACTGACCTTGTATATCACAGATGTTATTACAGTATCATATTTACTTGATAATCTCATTAATGTAAAAAATAAATGTACCTTTCACTTGTTATTTTATAATTGTAGAACGTATCCTCTTCCACGAAGGACATGTTTCAAAACGTTCTCATTTAGTTTAATTAGATAGTGTCACATTATTCCATAAATATGGAGAGCAGCTAGAGAGACATAATTACCTATATAAATATAGAATGTATTTTTCTCTTGCATTCATTGTTATCACGGTATGTATTTCTAAACTGCTCAGATTTAGTTATTTTACCATTTTTCCAAAAGGCAAGCTGAGCATCATAATTACTACAGCTCATTGTAGTATATGGTCCATGCTTTTTCCTGGTTTCTTTGTGAATGATGCCTCCCAAGACTTTTCATCTGGTTGGCTGGAATACAGGCACTCTCGTATATCTGTGAGAGAATCCATACGAGCTAGAAGGGCTGCCCTCAGAAATTTTGGGGCCCCTGACACAGCTCAAGTTCTGGGCCCCCCAAACGGCCCCTAAGTCTGCCCGCAGAGCTGCCTCTGAGTCCGCCCACAGGGCCCATCCTAAGTCTGCTCACAAGGATGAAGTGTGTGCATACTGTGGTGTGTGTATACTGGATGTGGAATATGCAAAGTGGATGCAGTGTGCGTGTCTTGGATGCAGTGTGTAAGGTAGCTGCAGACTGTATGTTTGTGTAATGTATGTAGAGTTTGTGTGTGTTAGATGCAGAGTGTGTGTTTGTGTAATGGACAGGCCTGGACTGACCATCGGGCAAACCAGGCAAATGCCCATGGGCCATCATGGTTGTCATGCCCTGATGGCGGCCCTGTGAGCTTGTGTCATACCTCCTTGCGGCCTGCGCCGTTCCGTTCCCGCCTTCCTTCCTGCTCCGCCGGGCTGTGCTGTTCTCTGGCCGTCTTCATGCACTCAGGAGCGCGCGCGCGTCCGGGGGCGTGCGTGCGCGCCGTTTCTTAAAGGGGTACGTGCGCGCGCCGTTTCTTAAAGGGGACAGCACTCAGGTAGTCATCTCTATTTATAATCTACCCTACTCTATCCCTAACTTATCTGAGATCACTCAGCCCTATTTATACCTCCTTCTTACATCACTTCCTTGCCCTGTCGTGGTTTCTTATAGCCCGAGAGTGCGTTCTGTTAACTTGTGTTTCCTTGGTATCTGACTTCGGCTTGTCTTCTGGTTATTCTTATCTCTGGCTATCTCTCTCTCTCTCTCTCTCAGTGTGTGTGTGTTTACAATGTCTATTATGATCTTGAGAGATGCTACGAGCTACATGCACATTAAACCTTACAGTAAGACAACTTATCTTGAATAAAGGTTTTGCAAAAAAAAAAAAAAAAAAAAAGATCTGCTCAATTTACATTCACCAAAGAAGATAGCACTCATATGGGCACTCAGTCTCTTTTGTTTCGATGTTTCAGTCCAGCGTAGGACTTTTATCACACTGCTGTATGTTGCTGGATTGGTATTTTCTGAATAAATAGTTGCCTTTCAAGCTGCAAGGCCATATAAGAGTCCAGCCTTGGCTTCTCGTTTCATTGTATTTGTTTAGCTTTATTACGATGAAGAACATGAATCCACGACGTTCTGCATGGTTTCTAAACCTCTAGGAAAATAGCTACAATTAATCCTTGCCAGCTTGCAGTTATTTTCAAAATGGCATGCACTATGAATTACCAGCGCCAGTCCTGCGATGAGCTGTAGCTGGCTCTGGATAACATATGGTTGGTTATACGTCTCACTGTATTTGTAAAGTTTAGCAATTATGGTAACAAGGACAGACAGTGACAAGTGGAAAGTAATCTCGGTTTATATATTGTGTTAAGAAGAATATATTGTGTATACTCTGGATTCCAAATATGTCCTTAAGTACATTAAGCTTTATAAGCCTTTTTCTGTACTGTACGATGAATACGCATTGCAGGAGAAGTATACCATTATTTTCGGCATAATAAATAACATACGCACTGAAAGCACTGGTTTTGCTCTCAAGCAGATAGGCTTAGCTGGAAATAAACAATATCATAAGCATGATGCTGCAACCCGCAAGGGAGTGAGTCGTTTATTTGCTTCGAAATATACAGACAGACAAAACTGTTTTAAAGTGTAAGCTTGCTTGGGTCGTCTTCACCTACTGTTGCGAAATTTTAATCAGGTATTATTAGAATTTAGTGTTTGTTTTGCTTACCTATTACAGTGCTGCTGAACATGATGGCGCTATATAAATAATTGTAGTTGTAATTAATCCTTGAGTACTGGGAGGATGTCATATGACATACTCCAGTGCTCTCACTGAGTACAATCATGTGTGCACTGACACTGAAATAAAGTTACAAACTTTTTTTTACGAATGTGGAGCTACTGATTTACTTAGAACGTCACCTGACCGCTCTAAGTCAATCAGCTGCTCTCCTGTCTGGTGGCATTCCGTGCATCCTCAAGCTGATTTTCTGAAACCATGTGTGGACAGGAACAGTGAAGAACGGCATTGGAGAGCCAACTTTTGGGTTAAAGCTTTCATGGTCTTACCAGTAATGGTAAGGAAGCGCCAGATACTTCCAGGCACCATAACAACTTAATTTTGATTACGTTATTATGGTGCCCATATTGTTCCTTTAAGGGTGAGGAGTAGTACTTACAGTGAGGATAAGGGGTATAATTTAGTTGAGCATTAACAATATTTATTCAACTGATGGCGCTAAGGTTATACAAAAGATAAGGGTAATGTATAGATTTCGGGACAGTATGTAAGGTGGTATGTATCGGTAACATAGGATTAGTGTTAACATAGAAAATCATATTAAAAATATATGTGCAAAAAAAAACTATCAACCACCTCAAATGTACAAAAAAGTAAAACAACTACAACAACCAAAACAACTACAGCTTATTGAATGTGTTCTGGTGAGTAGAAAAACCTTCAGGCTTTTTGCTGTAAACACTGTCTTTTCAGAGAAAAGTCAGTGTTTACATCACATCCTAGTGATAACTTCACTGTCCACTCCTCAGATGGCTGTTAGAGATCCTTCCTGGGTCATGGCTGCCTAAAATGCATCCAAACATTCAGTGTCTCCTCTCTTTGCATGCAGAAACTGAACTTTCCTCATAGAGATTCATTGATTCAATTCATCTCTATGAGGAGATGCTGATTGGCCAGGGCTGTGTTTGAATCATGCTGGCTCTGCCCTTCATCTGCCTCTTTGTTAGTGTCAGCCAATCCTATGGGGAAGCACTGTGATTGGATCAGGCCACCACTTCTAATGATGTCAGCAGACAGCTTGTTTTTCTGAGTCTAACAGCATGCAGAGTTACAGCTTCAGGCTTGAACACAATACAATTGTGTTCCTGAGCCTATAGTAATCCTTTAACATGTGTTGTGCTATTTGCCTTTGTTTTGAACTCTTATACAAACTGTAAGGCAATGCTTTTCACAGAGAAGCATTAAAACAAATGCTACTCTTTGAGAAGCATTGGATTGAAGGAGAGTGTCAAATGTCAAACATGCATTGTAGGTATCCAGTCAAGCATTAGATTTGATGGGACTGTGTCACAAGTGAGTATCTCAGCAGGGGCATACCGGGCTTAGTCAAGGAGCCTGTCTCGGCACTGGAAATAAGGTGAGTTTATTTTTTTGATTATCGGAACAGAGGGACCCTAAATCTAAAACAAAAAGGAACACCTCAATGTTCGAAATAAATATACTTATTTTTAATGTTGGAGGGTTCCTTTAATCTTAAATAGATTGACTCATTATACAGCGCTACAGAATTTGCTGGCGCTATATAAATAATAAAATAATAATAATACATTGTCAAAGTGAGGCATAGGCAGTAAATGGTGGTGTACTGACTAGTTCTGATGTCTGTGCCACTTTAAGTATGTCATACCAAGTAAAAAATAAAACAAGATACAGAATTACTCATGGTAATAGGTAGATAAGAATTGCAAAAGAATGTAAAATAAATGCAATAGCTACAAACATAGAGTAGTTTGCAAACAGAAACCTTTACAATACAGGATATGGCACTACACTTCATTACCACATAAAGTAGTATTTAAACAAAACTGTGATCGTGTAACCTTTTGATGAAACAAGGCCCTTGTGTTTCAGGCCTGATATAAAACTAAGCTTACTGATTAATTCAATGAGTTTCTCACACTTTGTTCTGTTTGTTTTATGATATACAAGTTTCTTTTTGTTCTTGTATCATTCTCATCTGTGATATCATTGTAACCTTTCATTTCGGCACATCCTTGTTCTGTTCTTCAATGAAAATCGTGTGCACTGTGTACAAGGCATTGTGCGAAACGTGTTAAACCTTTTGGGATAATCTGCTAATTTTATGCAGTTTTATAAGTGTTTAAAATAAATGTCAGTGTAACTGTCATTCAAAAGTTACATTTTGACATGTAAAAGACAAAAGAATTTCAACTATACTTCATGCTATCCAATTTGCTTCTAAATTTATAGAGTAGATACTATATTGAGGTTTGATGTAATTAACACTTTACAGATAGAGACGGCATTTATGTGGATGCCAAGGTCCATAGTCGTCTGTCTGTAAAAACAATTCATAGTGGTACGCACCTAGTTTAATTTGATGTTGGTGTATGCAGACACACTTGCAATTCAGTACCTTTACCCAGAAGGAAGAAAGGTATTTATTTATTTCATCATTGCATTCAATGTCAATTATGCTAAACACTGCATTCATGGTCATTCTAAACTTTGTATCCTATAATGCGTATTGTAGTGACTGTATAAGGAGTCTTTGGGTGCATTCTTTCCCGATTTTATCACATTGATTTGACAAGACAAGAATTGTTTTCCACATTATCCAGATAACTCTGTCCAAATTCCGGCAAACTTAGCCAATCCTCACAGGCCTCTGAGACTGCACTCGGAGGCTCTGTGCACTCTAGCCAGTACAATACGCTGTAATGGATATAGAGCTTAGAATGTTAAGCAAAACACAGAAGCCACTGATATTTTAATCATTTCAAGGGCAACTATGACTTGCTAGGATTACATTTACTTATTGCCATGATATTATCATTTTAACAAGTATAAATTTGCGAGAAATGTTATATAAAATTAAATATTGGAATCAACATCAAATTATCCTGCAGCCGGGTGCATCCATCTTAGCTACTTGTCAATCTTTGGTATAAGTTCTGTCCTTTTCTGCTGCCAGTTAACATGAAAGTACCAAACAGGCAAGAATTAAAGCACATCTCAGATTACTTCATCAGAAATTAGGCTAAGGTCAGAGATGCATGGGCACTTGGGAATCAGGCTCACTTGCATGCCAGTATGCCACATCCATTTATAGGCGGCAGGGTCAAACTGGGACACAAATTCAGCCCAGGCATTTTAAGGCAGAGTATCCCAATAGCTGGAAGTGAATTGTGTCATCATTGGCATGCATGCACCCCAAAGTGGGCTTGTTTGTTCGATGCCCCTCCAGGGCATCTCATTTACAGAGCCATGGTGAAGCACTCTCACATGGGGAAAATTATCCAGTTTATTTAACTCAGTGCACACAATTCTAATTATATGCTTGTTCTGGGTTTGCCAGCGACTTGTTTCTGGTTTCCTCATAAGTGGGACACCTGAAGACAAAAGAGGGACAGGATTAAAAGAGTGTGTGTGTGAGAGACTGCATGTGTTTTGTGTGTTGCATAGGCTAACTGCAGTGTGGTGTGCATGTGGGGTTGTATTTTTGCATGTGAGAATGGCGCTGTTTGCAGTATAGTGTGTGTCTGGATAGGAGCAGTAGGTGTGTGAGTATGGCGGGGATGTAGCTGATGTAATGTGTTTGTAATTAGGGACTATATTGTGTGTAGAGGTAATAAAGACAGTAGTATATTTATATAGGTATAGTGTATGAGGGATACGGGCTGTACTGCATGTGTGATTTATGTTAATAAGAGAGTTGCAAGGATTTATACATAATAGAGTAGGGGGATAAGGAATAGAGGATGGATAGGATTAGCATTTTGAATGTGGTAGATTCGGGCTATACTGTGTGAATGGGGGATATAAGCTGTACTGCGGGGGTTGTAAGGGTTGTACTGTGTGTGGAAAAAGGGCTGTACTGTTTATGTGAGGGAATAGTGACTGTACTGTGTGTGAGGGAATAGTGGTTGTACTGTTTATGTGAGGGAATAGTGGCTATAGTGTGTGTGTGTGTGTGTGTGTGTGTGTGTGTGTGTGTGTGAATAGTGGCTGCACTGTGTGTGAGGGAATAGTGCTATACCGTGTGTGAGTGAATAGTGGCTGTACTGTGTGTGAGGGAATAGTGGCTATACTGCGTGTGAGGGAATAGTGGCTATACTGTGTGTGTGTGAGGGAATAGTGGCTGTACTGTGTGTGTGGGAATAGTGTATGTACTGTGTGTGTGAGGGAATAGTGGCTATACTGTGTGTGAGGGAATAGTGGCTATACTGTGTGTGTGTGAGGGAATAGTGGCTATACTGTGTGTGTGTGAGGGAATAGTGGCTGTACTGTGTGTGCGGGAATAGTGTATGTACTGTGTGTGTGAGGGAATAGTGGCTGTACTGTGTGTGAGGGAACAGTGGCTGTCCCTTAGAGGGAGAGGGGACTAGAGGGCACTATAGCGTTAGAGATACAGATTTGTATTCCTAACACTATAGTATTCCTCTAAAAGCCCTGAAATTCACACCAATCCCCCATTCATCCTAACATATGGTGACAGTGTTGGTCAGTTAGGTGATTGCGTGAACTGAGAGAAAATTTTGTGTCACATGGCGCCACCGTGTGACTTGACAAGTCTGTTAGTCTATGAACTTTAATGTAATTCCATTTTAGGACTTGCAGTCTAGACAGGAATGGGTATTCTGTAAAAATCCAGCTGTTACAGTCTGTGTCTTAAGGATTAAATACTAGGAATTGATCGTTAGTTCTGCTGTAAAAAAAAAACACACGTTGGCAACACAAATGTTGTTATTGTGCAGTGCTGGGCAAGATGGGATTTACACCCCTGTACTGCCTCTAAAACAGTGTTATTGGTTGGATAACCTCTGCAGAAGGAAAGCCACTGTTATGTTTACAGTGCGTCTCTGTCATAGCCGTTTCCCGTCAAAGCAGTGAAGGAAGAAGTGTGTTTCCTAATTTAGCTCTGTAAGGTCAGAAGAAAAGAGACTCTCACTGCAGCAGATGAGGGCGAAACGGGAGAGGGGAGAGAGAGCTTCTCTGAGATTTTATAGTCATGAGAGTAAATACCTGTATACTAATATATGTTAAAATCTTCACTAGGCATTTTCCTGTATATTAATAATATGGTATTTCTGGGCTGAGCCTCTGAAATCTCAAGTAATTTAGGATTAATTATGGGTGATGAGCAGATTTAAAAATAGGAAGCAATTTTGAGATATATATGGCAGCTATTGTTCTAAACCCAAGGGAATGCATATTTGTAAAGGCCTTATTGTGAATAAAATCATAATGCTAAATAAAACAAGGTTCCTCAAATCAGAAAGTCTCTTACAGAAAATATATTCTGCCACAGTACTTCTTGTAGCCTTTACCTTTGTGGTGGCGCTGTGTTCTGATTGTAACACAATAGTAAAATCGCTGCCAAAAATCATCTTCCTGGGGTTAAACTTGTGTTGTATAAATGTGTCATTATAAGAGTATTAAATACATGTAAAGGGACACATGGGCACCTAATGAAACACTTGTAGTGTATCATGCCCCTGCAGTCTTACTACTCAATTCTCTGCCATATAGGTGTTAAATAATTTTGACTGTGACTTAAACAACACTTCTTGTAAATTGCGATCTAATGTGCAAACTTCCTTTATTACACTTTCTGTTTAATGTATAATTTCATATCTTATGCTCTGGTAATAGCCTTCTAGACTCTCCTGTGTGTGATGTGTGTGAAGTGTAGTTAATAGAGAAGGAGATAAAAACTTCTAAAGCAAGGTAAGACCTGTTTGAAAATGAAACTGTTTTATCTTGCAGATTGTGTCAGTCACAGCAAAAGGATGTGTGGCTAGAGCTGCATAAACAGAAACAAATGGGAATTATTCCTAAATGGCAGAGATTTGAGCAGGGAGACTGCAGGGGCATGATATTTGCACAAAAACGTCTTCTGATGCCTGTAATATCCCTTTAAACATCTTTTATTCTCATTTATTCTGTCCACTTTCATATTGCACATTATACATTGATACACAGAATACAGCAGGAATTCAGCACCAATCAACACACAATATATGCAGAATAGGCAGCAACCTGAGCAAAGGAAACCCTTCAATGGATCAAATACAACACAAAAAAGATGGAGTAGGGCTGCGCCAATACGAATAAAATAGTCTTAGAGAGAGTAGGAGGTCTCGCTAGAGCAGCAGTAGATAATCAGGGAAACTTGATTAGACATATTCTCTTCTATGGGAGTGGATACGTCTCAGGGTGTTAGTCTGTATATATGAAACAGAGAAGAGGCATAAAGCAACCAATAGTGCAGTACGTCTAGAGTCCAAAAGTGCAGTAAGTAAAAAGAGGTAGAGAACTCACATTTAAAAGAGTTATGGCCAGCTCTGGTGTGATGAGCATACAACGGTATAATCCCCGCTTATGGGATGTGGGAAGATGTATCCGTCATCCAAAGCTCCAAAGGGAAGATAAAAGGTAGCAATCGTGCTCTCAATTGTGATAAAATAGAGTATAAAAGAGTGATAAGAGTAAAACTCACAAGTGTAGAGCAGAAACACTGCTCTATTGATATAGCGTTGGTGGTATTATTATTATTATGATATTTATAGAGCGCCGTCAAATTCCGCAGCACTTTACAATGGGTGGACGAACAGACATGTAGTTGTAACCAGACAAGTTGGACACACAGGAACAGAGGGGTTGAGGGCCCTGCTCAATGAGCTTACATGCTAGAGGGAGTGGGGTAAAATGACACAAAAAGGTAAGGATAGTATTAGACTAGTGACAGTTGCAGAAGAGGAATCAGTTGGGAGCTATTAACAGTTTAATTGATACACTTTTATGAAGAAGTGGGTTTTTAATGATTTTTTGAAGGAGTGGAGACTGGGTGAGCATGTAACGGAGGAGGGAAGCGAGTTCCACAGGTACGGTGCAGCCCTCGAGAAATCTTGAAGGCGAGCATCAGAGGTGGGAGTACGGACAGAAGATAGACGTAAGTCTTCAGCAGATCGTAAGGGCCTAGACAGGACATAATTGTGCATAAGGGAGGATAGGTAGGTGGGGGCAGCATTATGTAGAGATTTGAAAGCAAGAACCAGAATTTTAAATTGAGCTCTATATTTTATAGGAAGCCAATGTAGGGACTGACAGAAGGGTGAGGCATGGGAGGTGCAGGCAGACAGGAAGATGAGCCTCGCTGCCGCATTCATTATGGACTGTAACGGCACAAGTTGGGAGCACGTAAGACCACTGAGAAGCGGATTACAGTAGTCAAGGCGAAAAAAGGACAGTGGAATGGACCAACACCTTAGTCGCATCTGGCGTTAAGTAGGGGCGGATGCGCGCAATGTTTTTGAGATGGAAATGACAGGATTTGGCGATAGATTGAACATGAGGCTTTAAGGAGAGGTCGGAGTCAAAGAGAACACCTAGGCAGCGAGCCTGCGTGGTGGCGCTGATGGTAGAACCATTGACGTGGAGGGAGGCAGACACAGGAGTAACAACACTTGAGGGAGGAAAGACCAGAATTTCAGTTTTGGTCAAGTTTAGTTTAAGTGATCCCCACCTCGGATTTACTTGGAGTAACAGTGTAGGGCAGGCTTACTGCTCGATGGTATCAGTCCTGGTGGTATAATCCCTACCTCAGATTTCTTTTGATTAGTAGTAAAAAGCCAAGTAGCAAAGGAAATATATTATCAAATATATTTTAAAATGGTAAATAAAATTTTAAGGAAATTGGCACAAACCAGGTCTATGTGTCCAAAAGAATTCCTTTATTCAGTAGTAAAAGTTAATTTCAAAACATCCAAAGATGCGTTTTGCCGATGTGGCTTTCTCAAAATGGGATAAAAAAAAAGAATACGTCTTATCAAGTTTCCCTGATTATCTTCTGCTACTCTAGCGAGACCTCCTACCCTTTCTAAGACTATTTTATTCGTATTGGCGCAGCCTTACATTATACATTGATGCCCATGTAAAAAACAACCAGGCCTTCTTATTGAATGACATCACACCACTATGTTCAGTATTTTAAACACTATTACGATCTGACATTTTTGGGGACGTTACTTGACCCGTGTTAATCTAGCAATATCCCAAGTATGAAAGAAGGCATAATAGTTTATTGATATATTTACCTATTTATAATCATCACAGAATTTTAACTTTATATATTTCCACTTTTTTTTTCTAAGTGTTATTAGTTTGTTCTTGTTTTTTTAAACCCATTTTGATATGAAGACTTATAATTCAAACAAATGTGTTACATAGTTTATTAAGGATCATGGTTATATGCATGATAATACTAAAAAACAAACCGATATGACAGTATTACAAATTATTTTTTTTGCCATTTTAATTTACCTGTAGTCTGACTAATTGTACATAATTGTACAGTCCTTGTGTGTTTACGTTTTTCTTAAGAGAAATAATTTCTTAGCATTTTTGATTTTAAATTTAAGTTTAATCTCTCTTGATGTTCCTGGCCTGGCTGATTCCCTGATATTGACTTTGTCGAGTCCAGTGTTTCTGTGTACCAACCCTGACTTTCTCTCTCTTTTTTATCTTTGTCATATGTTCTTTTTAGCAGAACCTATTTACCCTCTGGTAGTCTAATCCTGGCCAGGATTTGGTTAGTATTTAGCTATTTTCATATTTCTACCTATGTGTTAAGCCTGACCATTCTCAGGTCAAGTAATACCCCTGACTAACCTTTTCAACTGTACCTTTTGTTAGGTGGCTGACTAGTATCTTGCTTCCATATGCTGACAAGGTGATTTTTAAAGTTTTAGTGAATGATGTAATTTTCAGATAAATTACAATATCTTGCATAGTGTGTGGTTCCCCCTCACACCAGAGTGCCCTCATCCTTGAACCATTCTTGACAGAAATATTAATAACATCCGTATAAATACTGTACTCTAATCGAATGCAACCAAATACCATGCAGAAAGACACAGATGATGTGCGCTCATTTTTAAAAATCAACGCTAAAAGTCACCACATGTTTATGAGCTAAAGATACATTTGCCCAATATTTTTTCACATTAATGTAAGAAAACTAGATATAAGAAAAGTATATATAGGTTAATGTATAGTTTCATTAAATGTTTTTTTTTTTTTTTTATCATTGTGCACCTACGTTAGACATGTGCAATTTGTTTTGGTCCGAATTTAAATTCGGATGAATTTCGGCAATTTCTGAATTACCGAAGGGACAAATTTCGGAAGTGCCGAAGTGCTTCGGATTTCTGAAAAGTGGCTAAACAGGAGAGAGAGGGAAAACTAAGGGAATGATGACATGAATCTAACCCTAACCTAACCCCTAACCCTACCTCTGACCTAACACTACCCTTTCCCTAACCCTACCCCTTCCCTAACCTTACCCCTAACCCTGTCCCTACCCCTACCCCTACCCCTAGTAGGGTTAGGGGTAGGGTTAAAGGTAGGGTTGGGGTTAGGGATAAGGCTGGGGTTAGGTTAGGGGTAGGGTTAGGGTTAAGGTGTGGGTTAGGGGTAGGGTTAGGGGTTGAGATTAGGTTTAGGGGTAGGGTTAGTGCTGAAGTGCCGAATTTCGGAAGTGCCAAACCGAAGTGCCGACTTCCCAAATTGTCGAAGTTCTGAATTTCGGAAGAGCCGAAGTCCCGGATTTTCGAAGTGCTGTACCAAACCTTTTGCCCATGGACATCCCTAACCTACGTAGTCAATGAGGTTAAAAAAATCTGATGCTTGCCTGAAAAAAAAACATATATAGGGTTATTTACTAAAGTGAAAATTCAATGTTAATTTCTAATTTAAGGGCAGTGTAACTGAACAGAAAGCGTAGCTGACTTAGAGAATGTTTCCAATTCAACTATTTTGACTTTAAATATGAAATTCACTACAAATTCTCACTTTAGTGAATAACCTGATACACTTTTTTTCAGCTATTATTGAATTCCAACTCTTTACCATGTTAATTGAAAAACATTTTAATTTCCTCTGCTAAATATGAAATATTTTAACATATAGCCTTAAAGTATATAACCTAGCAAACAGTACTCCGCTAACATACCATCATCTCTAAATCACACGAACAAAAGGGGACTCCCCAATCTACAAGAAATACAAATGTCAAAGGTATTCAATACTTTGGGTAGATGTACAAGGAGATAAACCTTTTATTCACCAACCACACGCAAGGTTTCAGTTCTTCTGGGAGCCTTATCAAGTCTTTGATCGGCTGAGCTTTATATATGAAGGGTTCTGGAAAAATGAATTCTAATTACCTTGATTGAACTGCAAATCATAACTCTCTATATTGCAAAAAATCGAATTTCATCCACTATATAAGAAATGTTCTTTTCTACCTCGACCTTAATTTCATGCAATATTTTACAAAAAATTATAGTAAACACTATTCACACACTAGCTTCTCCAGGCTCAACAAAAAAGGGGACTTCCCTAACCGCGAGAAACCCAAATGTCAGTGGAATGCAGTAGATGTATGAATGGTACCTAAAGAATTATTTTCACATAGCTCGACTAAACTTTTTAATTGTAACCATTCCTTTTTCCAGTGTGTTTAGATAGTCACTTCTCATTCCAGAACAAATTTGGAAATCTTTCACTTGGAACTAAAATATTCCATTCCCTTAATTAATTTCAATGTGTTTTGCTAAGAACTGAGTTGTCTTTTCCAGTTCCAAGTAACCTAAATGAACAGGTGCCCAAAATTGTATTATTGTTATATTCAAAGGGAGGATTTTCCAAGGAAATATAAAGATTGTTCTTTTGCTTAATAATGCACAATCACTAAGCTATTGGTAAAATCCTTCAAGCATCCCAGACAAAAACAACTAGATAAGGACAAGATAAGGGACCCGCATTGGGACTGTCCCTCTAGATCCTGGACCGTTAGACAGTGCGTGATTTAATAATTTTTTTATAAAATTGAGATGATGTTGCATTCACGTGTGTGAATTGAAGGCAGATAGATAATTTAGACAAAAATAACCCCATATATATCATTATGAAATTTGTGAAACATTTCCTGTCTGGTTGAAAGAGCAGAATAATATCTGTACGTGCTGCGATGGAGGTGGGCAGCAAGGGAGCAGGTTTTCCCAAAGGGTGGACCCTCCCATGAAAGGTTGGGACTGCCAATTTATTTCTCCTTTTCATAGTTTTAGGAAAGTTTTGGAGCTGAACCATTTTTCATTTACTTGGCTTGTGCACCCACTGCATACAAAAAAAAATGTCTTTGTTCAGTCATTTAAGTGTTGCTGTAAGGTTAGTATTTGGTGTTGGTATAAAAAAAATAAAAGATAGATTTATCAGATTAGTCCACATAAGCAATATTTATGCCTCCATTACTTTTAAGACAAGCCAGCTGTCTAATTAACATTTATAAAGATACATGCTGTTTTATCCTGTTGTCCTAAGACCTACGATATATGACCCATATTCTGGTAAAGAGACATTAAAGGATTTAGCAAAGATTAAAAAACAAATATACACTGTAAGAGATTTTGCAATTAATTTATATTGTTAGTATTTTTCATACTTTTCGAGTAGCATACTTGCCATGTTCCTGTCCTTCGGCCCATAAAATTATCAGAATAAATACATAATAAATGGAATCTCATCGCATAAAACAAATTAAACTTAATTAAGTTGTATTAAGGTGAGGAGTCCCTTAGCTCCGCCGTACCTCAAGGGGTTATGCTGTTATTGAACAGTTTAGCCCTGATGTTGAGTCCCCTGCACATCATCTGTCCATCCTCCTGTGACCATTGAACTTCTTTTTATTCTTCTGCCTGGCTGGTGGTGATTGGCATAGAGCATCAGCTGACACACTCAGCCTATCACTGCCCACCCATTGAGAGTTAAAGTATATTACAAAGGATTGAGGCTGATGCTGTGCATGTGCCATATTTTACCCAATGTTGCTTAATGAGGAGCATTCGATTGGACAAAAGTTAAACTTGATGACTTCACAATAATAACATTGGGATTCAGTGGAGGGGGAGTGGTGGGGGCATTAATCTAAGTAGTTACGTAGTTAAACTAATTAAAGGTACAAAGAAACTAGTCCTGCGCTCAAACTCCCATTACTCCTGACTATAGTACACATCAGCCAAAATACATATAGTAAAAACCAAAGAAAAAAGTTACCTGCGCTCTTTCCACATCCCTATGTATTTTTAAACAAATGGAGGTTTTTACTTACCTCCAAAGGCCATGAGAGGGTAAGCCCACCTGCCACGCCTGCTGTTAAAAGATTAGGTCGCTGGCACCCCTTGTAAGAAGTTAAAAAGCGGTCGTACAATGATCTCAGCCATTCCAATGCTTTCACATAAGAAAAGCATTAGGAGGCTAGTGCGCATATCTATGAGACAATCTGAAGCACCCTAAGTGGCTGAGTGACAGCCACTAGAGGCATTTAAACCCTGCAATGTAAACATTGCAGTTCTGCAGAACAGCAATGTCTAACATCGTGGGGACAAAACTACAGGACTTGAGATGAAGTGGTCTGGGTGCCTATACTGCCCCTTTAAGTGTTTAAGTCTGTTTTCTTTAAATTAATCTCCTCTTTTAAATACTAAAATTGTCTTTGAGGGGCAACTAGCGGTTCAACCATTATGCGTTGCCCAGTAGTATTTTAGTAGGAGTATTGATAAAACCAAGATGGTTGCTGTTTCATAACGCCAAATTAAAAACTACTCTTCTTTGGTATATGTCATATTTGACAGTTAAAAGTCAAAGTGAAGAAGAGCAGGGGAGGTGACGTTACTCAATAGAATTCAGCGACATCCACACACAAATGATTGGTACTTTTAAGCTGTATCAGAACAGATATACCTGAGGTTTATTATGCATTTGGCATGTTCAGAAAATTAATTATATGGCATGTTCAAATAATGAATTATAATGAATTATATGTTCAAATAATATAAATATAGTATTTGGCTTGTTCAAATAATTAATTTTTACATTCAAATAATATAATTATAGTATTTGGCATGTTCAAATAATTAATTATATGATATTAGCGCATGCTTTATGTACCATTATTCATGGTGTTGCCTTTCGGAGAGCATCCACAGTCCTAAGTCTCAATTTATTGCTTATTGTTCAAGGTAGTCAACAGGCAAAAAACAACATTGATAATATGTTAATGGTTGGACAAAAAAACTATGATAGAAGATAATGAATCTTTTTATCTTCTAAAACCCTTTTGTACAGCACTGTGGGTTCGGTTTGGTGCTTTAGAAATACGAGAATAATAATGAAAGTTATCAGACTTGTACAGATGACATTTCTCTAGACCATTTGTCAAGAGTCCAACATAAATGTAACTATATAAATCAATGACCACAATGCAAACTAGAAATGAATAACTAATCACCATAGCAACACAAAACAAAGGGAACCAAAACAGACTTTTATCGAAAAACAATAAAATATGAATGCATTTTACATAACTGTGAAACTGCAATAATACTCTGAGAAAAATAAGTGTATTTTTAAAGCTAAGGACAGGTAAGCATTTATAAAGTACCAGTCTTATCTATATCTATAACATTGGAACATTTCTAGAGACCCATAAAAGTACATACCAGGTTCTTTTAAAAGAGGTACAGAGGCAGAAAACAAACATGCATGAATTTCTACCTAACGCACATGGGTTGAGTACCATGGGAACTATTATTTAGTCCGATTTATATTTCTTGGTTGCTTTTATATTTTTTCATGTTTGCAACGTACAACTATTGCAACAGGTTCGTTACCATTTTAACTTACATAATTTTTAGAAAGCATTTTTAATCTTCAAACCAGTAGAGGTTTGTTAGCTGAATTGGCTTTTGTTGGTTAACTAGCAAATGGTAAATTAGGCAGAATGATCATTCTTTGAAAATCAAGTATGTATGTTGTATTTGCACACTGTTCACTCTGCTGGTTATTTTATTCACAGCTGCTTAGTACACACCACCTTATATGTCTAGTTGACATCGTCTTTTACTAAAGCAATAAAGTATGCCCACTTTCCATAGCAACATTTTCTCTTTTAAGGCATGAAAGACATGACATTAACATTTCAAAGGGGCTCAATAGCTTCTGCTATTGCCTTAATGTAGCTGTTTTTGAAATCTTCCTGATTCCAGCAGTCAGCTCACTTTACTATAGATCTGGTCTCACTTGATCTGATATATAGCGTGCATAGGAGTGGCATCATAAGGTCCCACAGTGACATCAGGTCAAGTGTAATTTGTGGCTGGTCTGTGGTGCGTTCTGAAGAAATCATAATGAATGGGCATAATGAGAATGATGGATGTAAGGGAACTGTAATAAAGACAATGATACAGTGGGGTCTTCTGTAAAGTGCAGCTCACGAAGAGGAAGACTGGTATAAAGTGCAAGGTGTACAGAAAAGGACTGATATGAAAGCAAGGTAATAACATATTGACATAGAGGAAAAGGAGTGTAGAGGTAGATCTTCACAAATAAAAAAGATAATACAGTAGTTTCCAAACCAGTCCTCACGACCCACCAATCATCCAGGTTATGTCTATATCACCACTGGAATAAAAAAGGGGAAATACATAAAGCCTGGATTGTTGGTGGGCCATGAGGACAGGTTTGGGAACCACTGGGATAATAGATTAACTAAGAGTAGAAACGGGCATAAAGGAAAAGGAGAGCGGAGGTAGAGACTGACAAAAAATTAAGGATAGGGGGTTGTGAGATGAATGATTTGGGTGATTTGCATGAACCGGCAAAGATATGGCGGGTTGACAGGAAGAGAAAAGTGTAGCTTTGCATACTGACCTGATATAAAGACACACAAAGGCTGAGGTTTTTCCAGAACCCCATTAACATGAGACGTGGCCTGGCACCCATTAACAGTAGAAACTGCGCTGATAATTTTCGCCATGACCAGTGATTAACATAGTCTAGGCTGTTAGCATGGATGATCAAAACATATTGTTTGCTTAATTTTTTTAATATAACAGAAGATTTTAATAAAGTTAAAATACAAGTCCTCTAAACATTGTGCCATTTAGTTTATTGAGTTGCAATAATCTCATATTTTTTGACATTTTTTTAAATTCTTTATTTTTTTTTATTTTTGCGTGCATTGAGTAGAAAACGTGTACATTAAACACATCGATGCATTGTAATACATTGTACCGGAGTTAACATACAGTGCTGCTGAGTTTCTGCACTTTTTAATTTATGTATTTATCATGAACTTGTTCCTAGAGGAAAATGGTGGAGCAGAGACACTTGTGTAAAGTTCTTGATGTCTTATTCTAGTTGGGTAAGGTACAGTAGAAGTGTGATCTGAGTTAGGTATAAAAACATTAGGGCATTTATACTGGACTTCTAACAGTTAACAAGTTAGGATCAAGAGTAACTCGGAAGAGGTAAAATGGGATGAGTGATACCATGAGAAGGGAGCTAGCATGAGTAGGTTTCATTAACAATGTTCCCTTGAATAGAAGGTGCGGTGTATGTATAAGCATTATAGCCTACTCCAGAAGGGATCTCTGATTTTTATTATTATTTTTTTTTTTTTATGACTAATATTTCCTCTTGTAAGAAGGCCATGTTCTATGAAAATGAAACAGAACATTTACTGCTTTTCCAAGAATGAAATATACAGTTTGTCTAGCATCAGAACACTCATACTTCAATCAGTGAATTGAATAACAAGTAGGAAGGATTGTTTCAACTTCAGTGAAAAAAAAATGATACATGTGACTTTAAATCGATCTCATGATTAATACAATTAAAGCATATAGTGTGGTATAATGTGTGTTTTTACATAGAAACATCTATATATCTGTTAGTATGCCATGAAAATTACCATAAGTAATCAGAATCCTCCATTAATACCATAGACAATTCATAAATTCAGAAGCACTGTAAGGAAAGTGAAATAAACAGGAATATAAAGTTGTTTTCCAACGTAATAATTGTTATAGAGACAGTTGAGGGCCATTGTCCTTCCCTTCACATTAGCCAGATGAGCTAAACCATGTTGATATGGTTTTATATATTCATGGAATGCCCAACTTACAAGGAGTATAGTTTATATATATATATATGAAAGAAAGTAAAAGAAAGTGAACTTGGCACTCACCCTTTAATGACCAATACGTTGTTCTTGCCTGGGTGCAAACCTCAGCGTCCAATATGAATATCAAAATATGTACAAGGTGCACTCACAGGTCCTAATAAGTAGTTTAATTTATTCTTTGGTGCAAATTACATATGCAAGAAAAAACATTTCGGTGATCGACGTTTCGACCCTTATAGGGCCTTTTTCAAGATGACCTGTGAGTGCGCCTTATACATATTTTGAGATATATATATATATATAGAGAGAGAGAGAGAGAGATACAAAAAATGAAGGCTTGCACTCACGGTCTGTTGTTTGAATTAAAACAATTCTTCTTTATTCAAATTTGCTTAAAACATGGTTGCTGTCATCTCATCAACGTTTCAGCCACATCAGTGGCTTTCATTAGGATCAACTCAACATGCTGAGTTGATCCTGATGAAAGCCACTGATGTGGCTGAAATGTTGATGAGATGACAGCAACCATGTTTTAAGCAAATTTGAACAAAGAAGAATTGTTTTAATTCAAACAACAGACCGTGAGTGCAAGCCTTCATTTTTTGTATCTCTACATATTTTTGGCTATGGCTGGAATGCACCCGGCATTTTTTGACTTTTTGTGAGTGTGTGTGCTGGGTACTATTGGATATTATATATATATATATATATATATATATATATATATATAAATATATAATGTAGAGTGTTTTAGAAATGCCTGCATGTCCTGTTTGTACATGCACAGTGCAGAGTTTTATGGGTGCCTACATGTCTGTCGAGTTTATATGTGCATATGACTATGGTTTGTATATATCTGCAATGAAACATAATGACCAATATATTCTATATTGCTGCATGGAACAGTATGGTGCTCATATGCCTTGAATATGATCGTTAATTTTAAGTGCCATGGGTAGATCAAGTCCTTGAATAACATTTTAGTCCGTGGCTCTTGTGCACAGATTTCCTTTGATATAAAAAAAAAAAATATGTAGGTGAATATATATCAAACACTAAAAAAAGTAGGTTTTATTGAAGCAGCTATATTTTTTTGAAATTTTGACTTGTTATATGAAAGTGAAATATATTTAAAAAATTGAACCTTGGCGTTATCTCTTTCTGCATACTCCCCTCCACCCCTAAGATTAATCTTCTTAAATGCTTGTCACAGTGTCAGATATAAAATATGGTCATCCCATCAGAACTGTCACAGATAAATATTCATAAATATAACTCACACTGCTATTTAGATTCCTTGTTATTTGCTTCATACTAAACCAGCTATGTCAACGCATTCAGGATGTAGATATAGTGCTGTGCAAGCAATTGCTACTTAACACAAACAAAAAGTAATTTTGTTGGCTCTTGTTGGGTGAAACTTTTTAATGAAATCAAGGTCAAACTGGGATATTAAAAAACAACATGGTCAGTGCACATTTTGCCTATAATACCAATAACAGGTCCAAAATATGTCATATAATTCAAGGGCTTATTAGCCAAAATACATAGAAAATATTATTCTGTGTAATACAAGAAATTATAGAAACCAAATGAAAATATTATTTATCATAAAATATCAATTATTCTACAGAAAAAAAAATATCTATATATTATTATTTTTTTTACAGTGACAGTGATTGTGCTTACAAGAAAAATATATAATACAAAGTCTGTAGTAATAAAAAATAAATATAATGGTTCATGTGTGACTGGGACATGTGTTCTGGCAACAAGTAACCTGTATTCTCACACCAAAGGAATAGGACGTTTTGGGGTGTGTTGCAGGATTAAGTACTAATCGTGGAATTGTTGGGATTAACAAGGATTTTTTTTTTTTTGTTATGTTTATTTTATTTGGTGAAAAAGCTAAATTGGAAAAATACTCCAACCCAGCCTTTTTTTCCACCTATTTTGGCCTGAAATAGGTTCCTGCTCAATTCTTATTCTATTGAGTAACCATGTTAATGCCAGGTTCTAACATAGATACAGTTTGTTCTCTATGGAAGATCAGGATTTCCACAGTTAATTAATTTCATCTTCTTTCAGTTTATCCTAATTTGTTCATCGCAATTTGTTTAATTTTTATTTGTCCATGTTATGAAGCTCACACACAGTAAGTAACACTTTGTTAGATGTGAATTTTCTTTAGCCTAAAAGTGCTCAAGTATTTCAGCATGGGTGGAAATATTGGATCCAGAGCAAGTATTCATCCAGTAGATAGACCTTTCAGAATAAGGAATAAAAGGCACCATTAATTAGAAAAAGGTAATAAAATAATTTTCAATTAACATAAAAAGTAAGTATAGTACCATAATGCCAGCCCGACAAGAGCACAATGAGTTTCAATGTTCCCGTCGTCCTCAGATGCATGCAACAATGGAAAACAGTTTCCTTTCTTAAAGCCGATTTTGTGCACTTTTTTGAGTGTTTCCCCCATTACATGTCCATCGTGTCGCTTCCGGCACTTTACTTACACTACCCTACTACCTTCGCGGTTGCCATATTGGTCCTCGCAAAGTTGTATAACCTAATTTTGGGTTCAGTCAGATGTGATTTGGCAGCCATTTAACTTTAGCGGATGCCATATTAGTCCTCCTATCGGTACACATCTTTGTTTTCGGTTCCCGGCGGCTATTTTACAAAGTCCTTAGTCTATATAAAGCATTGACAAGTACATACCTTAAAATTTAAAGATAAAAAAGGGTTAAAAATTCTGTTTAAGTGGCAAAAAGAATACACATACTAATGTCGATATACTACTAAAAAAATACATAAATATAGAATAAAACTACAAATAGGGATCCATTAAATATAGTTATAAATCTCAAGATCAATATTAAATCCTTCAGGAGAAAGGGTTTACATGTCAAATATCCATTTCATCTCACTCTTATTTAGTTTTTTGATATGCTCATGCCTCCTCCAGGACTTTTTCTGTATCCCTATAAAATTGATTGATATCACGATGTTACTAGCCGCATTTTGTTCATTTAAAATTTTGCAGTATTTTTACACTTTCTTTCTATACAAAAGATCGGTTGTAGCACCAGATACATTGCACATTTAATCTGTTTTATAGATGCAGCACTTAAATAAAACAATACAATATAAGAATATATGCAAACAATATATACATACAATTAATATAACTGGACGTTAATCAAACGGCATTAGTATTAATAATTCGTACTACCCAACTGCTTATAGGATTCAGGAGCAGAAATGTTTCACTTAGGAGGCAAATAGACACTCTTATATTTGTACTCTTAAAAAAATAAAGCACAATGCTCAATGAGCATTATTGCACATGGCAAGTCAGTAATATTAACTGGGGATTAATATAAGATATTATCCAATATTTTTGGATAAGGTTTTCAAAGGATTTAAAATGTTTGGATACATTTTTTAAATGATTTAATATTTAGATTTTTTTTATATATATTGATCCATTTTTTGATATTTCAATATTCTAAAATAAGCATTTTAAAACTTTATAACAAATATGAAGTAATTTGAAAAGCATACCCAAAAATATAAAATTTATGCCCTAGAAAAATAGATAGATAGACCGACAGACAGACAGACGTCCTAAAATTAAATACATAAGAATGCCTAATCTGGCACAAATTGTTTGTTAGAACCAGGTCCAGACAAGCATCCATTCTAGTTGGTGCTTGTACAAGTTGTGACATGAAGGCGTCTTTTAACAAGTTCAAAAACCTAATTCATTTTGCTGAACTACTAGTCCATCTGTCCCAATTTATGTCCGGGTAATTAAAATCTCCAATAATTAACGTGTTGCCCAGATTTGCAGCTTTCTCAATTTGCTCAAACAGCTGTTGTTTCTCATCAATATTAAGATTAGGTGGTTTATAACATATCCCAACCAATAGTTGATTTCCCTTCTTTTGCCGCAAGCAGATATTTACCCATAAAGCTTCCACATCTCCCTTATCACATTCCACTTTCTTAAGACTTGGCTTTAACTCATGGTTGACATACAAACATACCCCACCACCTTTCCTGTTTTTTGTGTACCCATTTAAGTTAACTGCCCAGTCATGTGTCTCATCCCACCATGTTTCAGTTATGTCTACTATATCATATTGTTTAGTGTATGCTATTGCCTCTAGTTCCCCCATTTTGTTATTTAGGCTCCTTGCATTAGTAAGCATACATTTAAAGGGACACTATAGTCACCAAAACAACTTTTGCTTATTGAAGCAGTTTTGGTGTATAGATCATTTCCCTGCAGTCTCACTGCCATTTAGGAGTTAAATCACTTTATTTATGCACCCTAGTCACACCTCCCAATCTTTCTAAACACTTCCTGTAAAGAGTCAGCTAATGCTTTTACTTCCTTCATTGCAAATTCTATTTAATTTAAAATGTATTATCCCCTGCACTGTTTATAGCTTGCTAGACCCAACAGAAGCATTCACTTTAAAAAGTTCACTTTAGAGAGCAGGAAATAAGAACTTTTAAAGTAAGTTATATCTAATCAAAAGTGAAACCATTTTTGTTCATGCATGGTGTGTGAGTCACAGCCAGGGGAGGTGTGACTAGGGCAGGGGTAGGCAACGGCACTCGAGGTGTCTTTGCACGGCACTCAAGGCTGCTAGCGCCAAACGCACTCTGGCCTATCAGGAGTCCCAGTAAAACATCAGATATCTGCTAATACGAAGAGGTGGTGAAGGACAATCCTCAATTTATGCATTGAAGCACATAGAGGAAGTGATCTCAGATCACTTCCTCCCAGCACTTGTGAATGGGAATCCACACTGTAGTAGAGCAGCCCTCGACAGCTATCTCAGCTTCTGTCCTTGACCTGTAGCTGGCCAGCCTAGTCCCCACTGGAACCCAGGGAACCCACCCACACTGCTAGATATACACAGAAATGCAGAATAACCCTCCCCTCATACAAATAATATGAACAGCCCACACACACACACAACACACAATCCCCACAAACGCAACACCACTAACAATCCACATACATGCACACAACCCCACATGCAGCCTCTCACATGCAATACCCCAAACAGCCCCCACACACTACCAAACACACAATGTGACATTTCCATCCACACACAAGTCCACAAGCAGCCCTCATACACAGTCCACATTCATATGTATCATACACAACACCATAAACTACTAATGAACATATACAATATAATAGCTCATATATGCACAAATACACAATACAAAGCAATTACAGTAAAAATAACAAGCAGAATACGGCAGCATACACACCTCAATTTAAAAAAATAGGATCGGCACGCTACGGGACATCACAACCCTATATCGGCACAGTGCTGCTAAAAGGTTGCCTACCCCTGGACTAGGGCTTCATGGACAGAAACAAAAGCTATTTAACTCCTAAATTGCAGAGATTTGAGCAGTGAGACTGCAGGAATATAATCTATACACTAATACTGCTTCCTTAAGCTAAAGTTGTTTTGGTGACTATAGTGTCCCTTTAATATTATCATGAGTCAATTGTACTTTTTGTAGATTATCAACATTACATACCTTCTCTGTTCTGAGCTTTCCCCTCCCCTATCTCCATCCCCCTTATACTGAGCTAAATCCCACCTCCTTTCTGTCCTATCTCCATTTTGTAGATTGCTATGACCCTCCCCCCACTACTAGTTTAAAATCTAATCCAACATTCTAGCCATCCTATCCCCCAGCACCTTAGACCCTCTCCCGTTTAGGTGCAACTCATCACTGCTATAAAGGTTGTTCCCAAGCGCAAAGTCGGCCCAGTGGTCTAAAAACCCCAAACCCTCCTTCCTGCACCAAGACTTCAGCCACTTATTGATCTCTCTAATCTCCCGCTGCCTTTCTACTGTAGCGCGTAGTATCTCATGTAGTATCTCAGAGAATACCACCTGGAGGTCCTTTTCTTAACTTTGCTATCTAATTCCCTGAAATCATTCTTTGGGGTCTTCCGTCTTCCTCTTACTTTGTCATTGGTACCAATATGGTCCATGACTGCTGGGTCATTCCCAGCCCCTCCCCATGGACGTATTAGCCGCGAGGCAAGCAAGGCATTTTCCCTGGGCGGCACTTTCAAGGGGCGGCAAAAAAAGCCACCCCCAAATGCCCAGGGCAAATGTCTTGTTAGCCTGGCGGCTAACTAACAATCCGGTTGGTCGGTAGTGCAGCACTGGCGAGGGAACACTTTCCCCTTAGCGCTCAGCTCAGCTCCCCCGCGCTCCGCAGAGTGTTGCCTAGGGCAGCACAAAACCAGGAGACACCACTGCCCCTCCCAATAATCCATCCACTCTGTCAGCAACATGCCGGACCCGAGCACCTGGGAGACAGCAAACTGTCCAGTTGAGCCGATCAGAGCGGCAGATTGCCCTATCTACCATCCTAATAATAGAGTCCCCTACCACCACAACCTGTCTAGCCTAATTTTCATCCCTCGGCTGTTTGAAGGAACAGCTTCGTCTAATACAGCTACTCCTGAGCTGATGCTCCCAACATCTTCACTCAAACAGGCAAATCGGCTAGGTTGCACAAAATCAGGACTAGCTAGCCCTTTCCTCTTCCCTCCCCCCCTGCTTCCTCACCCCACTGTCACCTAGCTATGTACCTGTTCCCCATCTGTCTTATCTCCTATTACTCCACTACCTGTCCCCACTAAACTCTGCTCAGTGAGCAACAGACTCCTCTCAAGATTGTCGATCTCCCTCAATCTTGCAATTTGCTTCTTGAGATCTCCAATCTCATTTCCCCAGGTACAGAACCGTAAAACAATTACCTTGTTAGTTTAAACCCCTTGTTGTGTGTAAGATAAAACACAGGAATTACATCTTTTCAAAATTAGATCCTCAAGAATTCAGGGAAGATATCAAGGAAATAAACTGTATTTTCTATAGAACATGGAATTTTTCCTGGGTAGCACCGCAGCGCTCAGTGCATGGTATTTAAGACTAAGGGCCAGCCAGTCTGTCAGTGGGCAGGCACGCCACTTTTCCAAACAGGTCCCACCATTATGGACAATGCTAGTAATGTGGACTAGGTCACTGGCAACCAGGGGCGGATCCAGAACCAAATCTCAGGAGGGGCACGGGTAAGTTATTTAAAGAAACAATCCAGGCACAATAACCACTACAGTTCTCTGTAGTGGTTATGGTGTCAGGAGTAAACGGGGATAGAGCATGTAGTAGTGGATAGTGTGTGTGTGTGTGTGTGTGTGTGTGTGTGTAAGGGTTTGAGTGTGTGTGAGAGATGAAGTGTGTGTAAAAGGGGGGTGCAGTGTGTGTAAGGTATGAATGTGTGAGTGTGAGTGGGGCAATGTGTGCATGGGAGGCCGTATGTCTGTGTGAGGGATGCAGTGTGTCTATGGGAGGCAATGTGTGTGAGGGGTGCAGTGTGTGTATATGGGAGGTACTGTGTGTGAAGAGTACAGTGTGTGTGAGGGGTGCAGTGTGTGTGAGAGGGTAGCAGTGTTGTGTTTGGAGCATGTGTGAATGGGGTGTGAATGGGGGACAGAGTGTGTGGGGAGCATTGTGTAAATGGAAGGGTAGTTTGTGAATGCGAGGGCAGTGTGTGAATGGGGGACCGTGTGTGTGTGTGTATAGATCCGTGTATAAAAGGGGGACTGTGTGTGGGGGTGGGGGGGGAATGTGTGAATGGGGAACTGTGTGTATGTGGGGGCAGTGTGTAAATGGTAGGGAAGTTTGTGAATGGGAGAGCAGTGTGTGAATAAGGGGTAATGTTTGTGGGGGGGTAGTGTGTGAATGGGGACCGTGTGTGTGTTGGGGCAGTGTGTAAATGGGAGGGTAGTTTGTGAATTGGAGGGCAGTGTGTGTGGGGGGCAGTGTGTAAATGGGAGACAGTGCGTGTGTGAATGGGGGACAGTGTGTGTGTGTGGGGCAGTGTGTGTGAATGGGGGACAGTGTGTGTGTGGAGCAGTGTGTAAATGAGGGACAGTGTGTGTGGGGGAGTGTGTGTGGAGGGCAGTGTGTAAATTATAAAATAATTTCTAAAGACTTAAAACTAATGTCTAAAATAAAAAAAAAAACTTTCCTGGTTAAATACTTTGTTATTATTATTAATTGTGCATACCTCCCAATGGGTCAGAGTTAAGAATTTTGTGTTTTGTCCTGCATCCAGGGATTGCTTTTTTGTCCTACATCAAATCCCCATACAGTACAACACATGTACATTTTTACACCCAGTCGCACTGCACAAACTGCCCTTTGGCTAATATCTCCACATTTGTTTATAAGAAAATGTACAATAGCTAATAAGAGTTCCAATAAAAGGTGACTTTCCTATAATCGAGAATTTCAATGTGGACGCCTTCCGTGTAAATGCTGTCATTATATTTTTAAACTAGGCTTTTTTTTTTTGTCTAGTGTCACGGGATATAAGTATGATATAAAACTGTATACGTATCTGTTGTGAAATTAGATTTATCATACATCGTGTTGCTTGACTGTAATATTCAGTATGTGGGTAAGGCAGAAAGAAACTGAAAGAGAGAATTAGGGGACATATAGTACAGAAGGTGACAATAGAAATATGACTGTCACTTGACATTTTATTGTAGTACAACAACATAACTACATTTTAATGTCAAGGGTATTGACAGAATGATGGTACCCACAATATGTGATGAATGAATTATCTCCTCTCTGTGGCCAATAGAGATATGTTCTGGATCTTCAATTTGAGGACTAGGTCCCCTGTTGCAGGGCCAGATTAAGAGCCCAGTGGGCCTGGTGCTGACAATTATGATGGGCCTAATTACACAATTTTATTGACCAAAAACACTAAAACAGTCCTACCTCCCAAGCGTCATGTATCTGATGGAGATGGTGCTGAAGGGAAACTCACAGGATGCAGCTATGAGAACACACATGCCCTATGCTAATCTCACGCTTTCATCTTTCAAGTAAACCCATATCCCCTAACAGCAGTGTCCAGTAAAGCAGGAAGTCTAAGGATGGGGTAAAAGGGTGGGCCACTGACACAAATCACATAACCAGAACTGCCAAAAGTGGCGAACATACACAAAAAGGGGGCACCCAGTGTCCCCTTTTCTCCATGTCTCCCAGTGTCCCCAAGAGTCTCAGTGTCCCCATGTCTCCCAGTCACTTAGTGTCTGGGACCCCATGTCTCCCAGCAGGGCCGGCGCTACCATAAGGCGGCACAAGCGGCCGCCTTAGGGCGCACGGACCCGAGGGGCGCAAAAATGTCAGAGTGACCGGCGGGAGCACGGAGAACTCCGCTCCCGCCGGTCAATTTCTGCAGCAATCTGCCCAGGAAACGTGCAGCCACTGAGGAAAGGGGGCGGAACAACAAGGAGCAACCGTGGCGAATATTTTCCTAAGCTACAGGCTGCTTGGATATGTGACATCATATGCCGGCGGCCAACTGCTGTGGAGAGAGGAGGGAAACTACAACAGTGCAGCAGGACCTATAAGCAACTATAAGAAACAGTAAGTGTGTGTAAGAGTTAGTGTGTGTTAGAGCCAGTGTGTGTGCCTGTGTAAGAGTTAGTGTGTGTGTTAGAGCCAGTGTGTGTGTCTGTGTAAGAGTTAGTGTGTGTGTTAGAGCCAGTGTGTGTGTCTGTGTAAGAGTATGTGTGTAATGGTCAGTGTGTGTGTGTGTGTGTCGGTTAGAGCCAGTGAGTGTGTATAAGCAGTGCAAGTGTGTAAGAGATTGTGTGTGTGTGTGTGTGTAAGCAGTATGTGTGTAATGGTCAGTGTGTGTGTGTCTGTTAGAGCCAGTGAGTGTGTATAAGCAGTGCAAGTGTGTAAGAGACTGTGTGTGTGTATAAGCAGTGTGTGTGTAAGCAGTGTGTGTGTGTAAGCAGTGTGTGTGTAAGCAGTATGTGTGTAACGGTCAGTGTGTGTATGTGTATGTGTATGAGCGAGTGAGTGTGTGACGCAAGGGGGTAAAGAAAAGTGGGAAGAAGACACAAAACACATAAAAAAAGAATGCCAGACAGGGGATACAATATACAAAAAGGGTAAACAAGAGAAAAAGGTAGTAAAATGCACAAAAGAGGCAAAAAAATGGGTAAGAAGGGCAAAAGTGGGAATATTAGACAGGTGAAGATAAATTTTTGGGGCAGCAAAATGTGTCTTCGCCTGTGTAGACAGAAGTCCTTGCACCGGCCCTGTCTCCCTGTGCCCCCATGTCACAAGGACACTAGGGGACATTGGGAGATCTGGGGACACTGGGAAACCTGGGGACACTGGGAGACCTGGGGACACTGGGAGACCTGGGGACACTGGGAGAAATGGGGACACTGGGTGACTTTGAGACACAAGGGGACACTGGGAGACATAGGGCACTGAGACACTGTGATGCATAGGGGACACTGTGATATAAAGGGGACACTGGAGACTTGATAAAGACCTGGTTACAGGTCAAAACGTTGCGGTGTTCAATAAACCTGGTTAAATCTATCACAGTGATTGCCCGAGATTTTTTTTCTTTTATACTAGGCAACACAGACACTTGGGGGCACTGTGAGACATGGGGGCACTAAGACACTTGGGGGCACTGTGACACATGGGGATACTAGGGGACACTGAGAGACACTGAGACATGGTGCATTGAGACACTGGGATACATAGGGGACACTGTGATACATAGGGGACACTTGAGACTTGAAAAAGACCTGAGTACAGGTCGAAACATTGTGGTGTTCAATAAACCTGCTTAAATCTATCACAGTGGGTGCCTGAGATTTTTTCTTTTATACTAGGGGACACTGAGACACTAGGAGACATGGGGACACTGGGAGACATTGGGACACTGAGACACTGGGAGACTTGGGGACTTTGGGAGACTAGGAAATACTGAGACACTAGGGATACTGGCACACTACGGACATTGAGATACATGGGGACACTGAGACACTGGCTGGGAGACATGGGGACACTGAAAGATTAGGGGCCACTGGGAGACATGGGGACACAGACTCTAGGGACACTGGCTGGGAGACATGGGGACACTGAGACACTAGGGATGCTGGCTGGGAGATATGGGGACACTGGGAGACATGGGACCACTGTGTCCCTAGTGTCTCAGGGGGACACAGACTCTAGGGACACTGGCTGGGAGACATGGGGACACAGACACTAGGGACACTGGCTGGGAGACATGGGGACACTGGGAGACATGGGACGACTGTGTCCCTAGTGTCTCAGGGTCCCCATGTTCCCCAGTGTCCCTATGTCTCCCAGTGTCCCAATGTCTCAGCGTCCCCAAGTCTCTCACCGTCCCCATGTCTTGCAGGCTCGGAGCTGCTGTCTGGACTCTCTGTGCAGAGCTGCTCCCCCCGGGGATCAGTGAGTAGAGAGAGGCAGGAAGGGAGATGCTGTAACTTCTTATCCCTGCCTCTCTCCACACAAACAGCGACCCCTACTGGCCGGCGCTGGTATTGCAGAATAATCTCTGTTTATACTGAGACAGACATTTGTATCGCCAGTATTACTGCAATACCAGCACTGGCTAGGCAGCCTCAAATACCTGAGAAATACTTCTGAGAAATAGCTGGCAACCATAAGAAATACATGAGAAATACCTGGCAACTCTAAGAGTAGTGTGTGTAAAAAAAAAAAAAAAAAAATTATTTTTTTTTTTAAATCAATGGGCCTATTCCATGGGCCTGGGCCTGGAGCTGCAGCTCCATCAGCCCCTATGTTAATCCGGCCCTGCCCTGTTGGACTTGCAGAGTGAGATGTCTCCCTTTTGTTTTATCATGATTTCTCACTTTAGTAAATAACCCAGTAAATGTGTTTTTTTCCCTTTTAATCTTGATTAAACAGTAAACACTTAAATTGTACCCCCTATCAATTATCTGGGTAATTTGTCTCCCAACCCTCCCTTGTTTCCCAGTAATTACATGGACAAATATTTTAATAGATTTCCACTTTAAGAACGTCCTGGAATAATGTAAATGTTTCAAAAGGGGATGCTTTCCATCTGATTTATGTTCAACATGAAGCAACATGAGATAAAAACCAGTTCTTTGCTACCCATCTTTGAACAGAAAAAAATCAATCTTGCTTTGATGAGTTGTGCCTACTATTAATAATATTAAATAGATCTCTGCAATACTTTATCTTATTATTCTACCAAGCTCTTGTTTATAATCCAAAAAAATAATAATAATCACGGTATCCAATTAATCATACACCTGCTTTCTTTTTGTTGATTCCCAGAAAGTGGGTCACGGAGCTCATCTGCTGATCCTCATAGCAAAAGCAAGATGCTTGTGTGTTATGTTATAAAGAAAGGGCTGTACTTGTTAGTCTATAACCGCATTATAAGAATTGGTATGCAATGCAGGCCTTGTCCCTGGTTTTGATTATAGCAAGCCCTGTAAAGTGTGTCTCTCTTCACAAAGCATTAAAAAAAAAATCACAATTATATGATCCAAATAATAGGCAGTAAAAGAAAAAAAGAATGAAGCTTGTTTTAAAGGAAACTACTTTAAACATATTTCCGGTTCAACTCTAGCAAAGACACTCGGTAAACAAATGTTAGAGTCCCAGGGATAGTCTATAAAATTCTATTTATTATTTCAATTTCAGCCTTGACGTTTAACATTAAAATAAATGTATTATAGCAAATGGAATGTTTATGCGTTAAAATCCTCACTCAGTTCTGACTAATGTAATACATTAATATGTAACGTGTAAATATTTTCTGAATGTCATTTTTTTTTGGCTTTTAAAAACATGTATTTGTGCTATTGGAAAATGTTAACTCTCCATATTTTATTAAGAAAAATATGCTTTCTAGCCAGCTTAAAATGAGTTAACTGCTTTACTACACTTAGGTTAGGGGTTATTAAATCAGAAGTTTAATAAACAGACAGTATGATTAAAAGGGTTACTCCAACCAAACAATTGTATTTTAATAAAAACCCTGGTCAGATTGACTCTTACTATCCTGGTATAACCTTCAAAAACCGAAAAAAATAAACCGAAGAAATCAATACATTTCTTGTGTTCGGTGATGTTGCGTTCGGTGACTATGCTTTCAGTTACTTTCCCCATGTAAGGGAGAATGGGCTGAGAAGAGGACTTGTGCAGCAAGGTGGGGGGTGCCATTAATTATCTGTCGCCAGCATGCTGTGCATGTTGACGACAGGCATCCAATATGCAATAGCCAGCCCAAAACGTTTGTTCTGGGTTGGATACTGACTCTCTAATGATGCTTCCGGAGGTGGAGTTACATCTCCATCATCAAAGAGGTTTTCACAGCACATACAGATTCCAAGCACCATAACCACTTTAAATCACTGACAAGGGCATGAGGTTATCGTGTTTGGTGTAGCACTTTTTTGTATGCTACAGTACCTTTAAGAGTTTCTCTAACCTCCAAAACAAATTTGCATGATTGCAGAGGTTATGGTACGGAGAGTAACCTGTACTCACTATCAGCTCTGAGAGTAAGCTTGTATGTTATAAATCAGCCTCCTTGCTAGCACTGCCAACGGGAAAATAGCTCAGATTTTTTAAAATCCGGGCCGAGATTTGAAGCATCTTGGTTCAGATTTTAAGAATTTGGGTCCAAATTTCAGCCGCTGAAATCCTTAACTTATTCACCCGAAGCTTGGTTAGCAAAAAAGTTATTTGACAAGATAGTGTGAACAGTGTCTGGATTTTGCAGTCCAAATGGACTTTCACAAATTACCCTGTTCGTGTGCTTTATATCCTGCAACTAATTTGTGTAATGTCCTATTTTGTTATGTTGAATTGTTTTAAAATGATGAAGACTTTAATAATTTTTTTCTGTACAAAACAAACACAATTGTGTTAATATTTTAGACTGTAGGTGTAGTACCATATGTTACCAAAATGTTTAGTTTAATGACAATTTATATGTATGCAGTCTACAAAACCGATGAATAAATTAGTTTACCTGATGCACACTGAAACTAAATAATTGCAGAAAATTTAGAAATAGCTGTTTAACAGAAATGTTTGTGTGTGTGGGTGGGGGGAACTAGCATGTGTATGTATATTTGTATATTTTCTGATCAAAGGATAACCTGGCTTTTCATTCTGTTGACAGGGACTGATTAGTGGAAACTGGCTTGGATAAAGAATCAAGAGATCAAAAACGGGGATCAGTTGCCTTCGTCCCCAGTGTAAGTTAAATGTTTAATTTCCTGATAAACCAAATATAAAAGTGCCAGTGAGCTGTGTGAATGGAAAATACAACTTGACTACATTCAAAGGTCCTGAGAACAAGAATAATCATATTTTGGGGGGGGGGGGGAGGGAATATAAGTTCCCTTCTGCTGTTGTGATACCCCTCTGGTGTTTTAAAGGCTTAGTTAAAAAAATATTACTTACCTCATACCTCGCATTGAGACACCTCACTTGCAGCCACCCGCTCTGCCTCCATCTTAATCAGCATGCCTGTTGACTCTTCTGCGTCCTTGTTCAATTCAATGCTTTCCATAAAGAAGCATTGGGGGTGAGATACGCAAGCACAGCAAAACACTGTAAAACTTATTTGATTGAAGGACCAAGTTTGACGTGGGAAAACAGCAACTAGACGTATATTTTACTTCTCAATGTCAACATTACCATTTCTAATCGGCAATGTTTTACATTGAACAGTTTAACATTTTTTGTAAATCAATTCACCAAAATGATCTGTAACCAGATTTTTTATTAAATCCATTTGCCCACTATGCTCATCCAGAATATAGGGCTGGCTGATCATCTTCATAGGAAATGCAATTCACAAACAAACAAGGTGGCAAACATCGCTATATCTGGTTTAGTGATTACATTGCTTGTTTTTTGTTAGTTGTCTGAAATGCTGCTCTTGCTGTCATTGTGTTGATTTGCCCAATGCTATGTTAAAGGTTACGGCCTCTAGAAACTGGAGATAAAATGTCAGTTTGTGTAATTTCTAGAATAAAACACAAATTGAACTGCCTCTGCTTTTTGGAAACTCTGAAAATGAGTCAGAGATCATTGGAAAGGAAGAAGAGAACAAATTTGATTGTATTTTTGTCTTTTATTTTATCGTGTCTCTTATACATATTAGCATTGTAAAATTAGTCACCAATTTTGTATTGAATCTTTGTATTGTATCTTATAGAGCCAGGACATCAGAACAGTTAATATGATAAAATTAAAATAAATACTATATGATTAACTGCACTCATAAGTAAAAAAATAAAAAATAAAAAAATAAACGAGCAAACAAACAAACAAATAATGGTTTGCAGAAGTGTTTAGCACATGTATTATTTGGGGCTAATGGGATTTGCACAATCAAGAGGTTCATTCACTATATACGAAATTGTAGTGAATTACAAACTGAATTACAGAATTTATACAAAAACAGTCAAGCTATGACTGTAGTTGAGTTGGAGTTTTTTTAAATCTTTTTTTGAACTAAAATTTGTCTTTTGATTTGAAATGTAGTACAAGTCTGTTTATTTTAGTAAATAAATGCCATAATTCGGACATATAATGGCCAAATCATTAAAAAGCTAATTGCACATATTAGGATAACATAAAAAAAGTTTGATAAAATCTCCAACTTTATGGAATTGGAGGATTTTATTTCAATCTTTTCTATTATGTCTTAAATTCTGCCAGCTGTATTTCAAGTCACCAAATACTGATATTGTGTGAATAGACCCCTTTCAAAATATTATAGACTCAGCACATAGACTGAGTGTCACCATTTGGGTATCATTTGTTGCATGCATCGTTGTCTCCATTAGTTGTCATTTCCATAACTATGTAATATGGCTACAGTTTTATCCAGAGAGTAAAAAAAAAAAATCTAAATTTGAATTATTTTAGTTAGGTCTATTGCTTTGTTTGTTTTAAAAAAAAATGTGTATTTGAAGGGAAATTACTGAGAACAATAGAGATTGTTTGAAATGAATTCATAATTAAAACATTTTTTAAAGTTACTGATACATAATTACATGATCAAGTTATTAAATGTTGCTGTTGAGTTGCTTTGTCTGTCTGTGTTTGTCTGTAACCCCCTTATTACCAAATTGTGTATCCCGTAGTCTCATTTATCTTTACTTATACTCCAGGAATGATTGTCAGCTTGTAGAGTAGTGAATTTCCTGTCCAGGAAATCATGCCACCCATTTAATATTTACTAATTGGCTGAAAATGACTGCCCACTCCCTCTTTCCAAATAGTAAAGGAAGCTTGGAAGATCATACCATTTATACACCTGGGGGAAGGCATGGATAAAATCTATTATAGTTGTATTATCCTTATAGAGATCAGGGTACATTGGTAATACACTTTTCAAATAATTTCTTAGTTTTAGAAATATATGATTAACTGTATTTAGTATATGTGAGCATTATGTTGAAATGTAGACATTCTTTTTACATTATTTTGATCTTTGTAGAAAGCTGTGCAGCTAGTAATGCCCCATAGGGTCCCTTACAAATACTTATAAGTAGGGTATTTGATCATTTTTATTTATCTGTTTGTGCCACGAGAATATTGCTGTTTTCACATACGTGTAATTATGTATTCCATGTTTATCAATTCCATTTTAATCATATATCATTTCTTCATTCACAAATTTCTGTATAAGGATCATATAAAATCCCATGTGCTGTATCCGTTGGTTAGAGGAGTGATAATGTCACTGCATTAAAACCGGGAAACATAGGCTTAAATCCAATGCAGTCACCTGCACTAACCCTAATCTCCGTCAGATAACAATGTGCTGTATTTAGAATCTATACATCTGAGGTAATTAGAGCAGAATTGGGTTGGTCTGTCACTTGTGTTTTTAGAGGCGGAATGAACCACACTGACCTGAGTAGAGTCTAGATTACGAGTAGATTGACTGAAATCATATTCGAATGTTACGCAATAAATTGGATCTAGAGCTTTGACACCGTTCTCTGATCTGGGTCATTTTTAATGTCATTTCTGATAGGATGGCCCTACATAGCTCCATGACTAATGTAGGTTTTGCATTACATAGGCGCATTGCACAATCAATCTAGTTCCTTAATACTGTAAGTCTGAAATCTTGTCCTGATGATGAACTTAAAGAATATTAATAAGAATTTTCTCGAATATTTCCTGTTGTTTTACTCTGTTCGTTGGTAACGCATGTAGCCAAAACCCCCAGTCATTTATATATATATATATATATATATATATATATTATTTCTTACAATTCTTTTTTCTTATATTGTTTTACATTGAAAGTGTGATTCTTGAACGTGTCCAACCATTGTCTCAGAGATCTTGTGAAACACTTTCTTCTAAGTGCGTATTTGAAACAAAATGTTCATCTCCCACTAAATCGTTTCCTGGCCTAAATGTCGCATAGTGTCCTTGTAAGCGAATGACCACATGATATGTAATCTAATTTAGTAAAATCTGTTACAAATACTGTTACAGAAGGATACAGATTTAAATGAATTGATTTGCTTCAGGTCCCATTAAAAGTACATTTTATTTTATGGTTCATTGTGCACTGTGTTCAACACTAACCTATTAGTCCCCTCTCTATGATCTTTACAATAATACCAAAAATGGTACTTTTGGGTGGTTTACAAATACATTTGAATATTATATTGGTTGTTTTTTTTTCTACAGAAATGTCTAATCTTATTTCATTAGATGATAACGGTGCTCTATTGCCAATAATTTATTTATTTTATGAAGGGCTAAAAATAAGATTTTAACAGATGCTTCAGACAGGTGCACTATTTGTTTGGTTTGGTGCATAGCAAAGATATTTTGAAAAGCTGCCAAATGAGTATAGCATTGCTTACATATTCTCATGCATAATCTTTTTAGGATAAAAGGCTGATATATTGATCAGATAGATACAAAATGTGTTTGGCATATGTATTCCACTCCTTTTAATTACAATAACATTCTCTAATGTTACAAATGTGACTGACTCAGATATATAGGCAGATCAGCTTGTAAGTGTTCTGGCATCAAATGCAAACACCATACTGTGTACCCATAGTTATATAGCAACAACAAAAATATACACACAACTGAAGAAATACTTATAATGTATATATATATAAAATAGTTCCAATGCTTGCACTCCAGTATTTAGTTGAAAATGCCCGGGGCTTATCAGCAAAATTATAACAGTTACTATATATAAGAGAGCACTCCAGGGACTTAGAAATGTGGTGAAAATAACTGAGCTTTTATTCAGTGTCTGCCAAAGTGGATCAACGTTTCAGTCCTCAGATGAAACTTTCGTCAGGATGTCACCATTTGATGTCTTTGATGTCCTCGGGCCTGCTGAGCACCACTAATTGCCTCCTCACAGCAGAAAGCCCACTGACTGAGAGCGACCAGCCTACGCGCTTTAAGAAGCCTCCCTTCCTTAGTGCTGGGTCAGGCTCCGCCCACGCTCCTCCTGCTGACGTCGGCGGGGGAGACCTAATGCACATGCTCGCCAATGGCCGCGCTCGCATTAGGATTTCTCCATAGGAAAGAATTCATCAATGCATTCCTATGGGGAAAAATCTGACGCTGGAGGTCCTCATGCAGAGTGTGAGGACGTCCAGTGTCAGATAATGGACCAGAGTTCCGTTTTGATTCCAGAAGCCCTCTAGTGGCTGTCTGGTAGACAGTCACCGAGGGCAGACTTAGAGCTGCAATTTAAACATTGCAGTTCTCTGGAACTGCAATGTTTTACATTCCAGCACTAAGTACAAAAGGGACACAGTAGTGAGCTGCAGTGGTCTGGGTGCCTACAGTGTAAGGAAAAAAAACAGTTGACAGTGTAAGTGACAAGGAATTTGGCTATTACTGTGACTACAGTGTGAATGCAGGCAATGGGTATGTACATGTTTGTGTGTATTAAACGGACATTCCACTTCCCAAATACAAAATTAAATGTGTTTAGTAGATATACCCTCAATGAAAACATGCATGCATGAAATTATGCATTTTCCCTGTCTTTGCCAGCCCTCCCCTTCTAACCCCGCCCAAACTTTCTTTGGCTGTCCAATCACAGACTTCCCAATGCAGCTCAATGAGAAGTCTTTGCAATGCAAGTGCTCTGAGCAATTGCCGCCTCTTAGTTTAGCTTCACTGAGCTAACCAAACCAGGAAGTAAAGAGGCCTGTTATTTGCTTGAAAAGCCAGGGGGTGTAGCCACGTTAATTTATATAAGTGTTGATTTCTATTGAAATCTGCACTTTTTCCAAAATAAAAATACATAGGACGCACTTTGCACATTTTTTTTTTCAGTAAGCTAAAATACTTTACATGTCTGGAGTATCATCCCTTTAAGACTGCTTATCCGCTGACTGATCAGACTATGACACAGGACATACTTAGTAACTACTGTAGCTGCATTTCTGTGGGCAAAGATGTTCAAGTCAAGCTATCAAGATAGAGAAACATATGATTTTATTCACTGATTCCAGTGAAGGGGATGGGGAGTGTGCTTCACTGTTCTTTAAACTAATTAAAATGTAATTGAAAGAAGTTCTAATTAATACTGCATCACGGAGAATCAAGGTCACTAAATAAGAGGTTACTAGATTGTCCTACAAAAGGATACATAAACACGTATAATATGGTTGGCAAATGTGCTTGTGTAAAAGAGTCCATGTCAGTCACCCCACAGGGAGGAAAAATGAGCAGAATACAAAGAGCACAGCCAAGCAGCATCACAAGAGTTTTTCATACACTTTGCCTTAGGGATATATTGTAGAGAGTTATTAATAGAATTGCTACACTGCAGTACTCTTGCTGGAACAGACAAGAGGCAGAAAATAAGCTAGTTATTTTATTAACTGTTCACTGGGAAGCATGAATTCAGTGTTGAGCAGTTTGAAGCTCTTTAAGGGTACAATTTCTGTTCACATACTGCATAAAAAAATCATATGTGAGTCAGAAGGTTAAAATGTGAAAGTTTTCTTTTTTTTTTCTTTAACCCCTTCAGGACGGAGTCAATACTGCACGTTCTGATCAAAACAAAACGTAAACAAAAACTAGAATTTGTCTATATGTCTGTTCACCCGTAGTTCCCCTCTTTCAAATGATATGCACCCACACTTATTATATATAATTTTGTTCAGGAGAAACAGGGCTTTAATTTATCATTAACTATTCATATATGGAACATAATTTATTATGAATAAAATGTAAATGCATTTCCGTCTGACATTTTAACTGTGAATGTCATAATACTGTTAGGTTTTACTGCAAAAAAAATGCACATATTTGTAATCAGTGATGTGTCACAAGTACAAAAGTACCCCCCATTAACAGGTTTTATGTTGTTTTGGAAAGTTACAGGGTCAAATATAGAACATTCCATTTTCAAATTGAAATTTTCCAGATTAGTAATGTTACCTTTGAGACGGTGTGGGAGCCAGGAATGAGAATTACCCCCATAACAGCATACCATTTGAAAAAGTAGACAAGCCAAGGTAGTGAAAGTGGGGTATGTTTAGTCTTTTTTGTAGCCACTTAGTCACAAACACTGGCCAAAGTTAGCGTTCATATTTGTTTTTGCCGTGAAAAAATCAAAAAACAAATATTTGGCCAGTGTTTGTGACTAAGTGGCTACTAAGAAAGACTGGACATACCCCACTTGCAATACCTCGGGTTGTCTACTTTTGCAAATGGTATGCCATCATGGGGGTAATTCTCATTCCTGGGCTACCATACGCTCTCAAAGGCAACATAACCAATCTGGCAAATTTCAATGTGAAAAAAAATTAAATGCAAGCCTTATATGTGACTCTCTAACTTTCCAAAACACCATAAAACCTGTACATGGGGGGTACTGTTATTCTCCGCAGACTTCACTAAACACAAATATTAGTGTTTTAAAACCGTAAAACATATTACAACAATAATATAGACCATAAAAGTGCCGTTCACTTGTAAAAAATGTGAAAAATGTCACTTTTACTTAAAATATCATCGTTGTAATACAATTTACCAGTTTGAAACACTAATATTTGAGTTCAGCGAAGTCTCCCGAAGTCTCCCCCTATGTAAAGGTTTTATGGTGTCTTGGAGAGTTACAGGGTCAAATATAGTGCTTGCGAATTAATTCTCTGCACTTTCTCCCTGTGTTGTCAGGCATGTCAATCAAATTTTAATTAATCAAATCACATAATTACGTTAAAACATTATTTAAATATACACGTAGAATTTTAATATATATGCATTTATAGGTATTTAAATTCTACGTGTATACTAATGTAATCTTTTATGTAATTATATGTATTTATCTATATATATATATATTTGCGGTTATTTGTATTTAATATATAGATTGATATATACATAGAATGTCATTCTAAGTGTATTTTGTTACCGATATATATATGTTAATAACAAAATACAGTTAGAATGAAATTACATATGCATATATAATTTATATTAAATTTTGTTTCAATATTTTATTTATTTATTTTATTATTTTATTTATTTATTATTTTAATTATACGTATTTATATATAATATATATATGTACATCTATTATATATAATATATATACATATTATATATATGTAACGTCATTCTAAGTGTATTTTAATATTAATATATATACTTATATTAATATTAAAATACACTTTGTATGACGTTACATATATATAATATGTATATATATTATATATATAATATATATACACATATTTTATATATATATATAAATAGATTTAATTTATTTTTACACATGTTTTATTTATTTATTTTTACTTTCCTACCAGCAGGGGGACTGTCTGATATTTTAGACAGTCCCCCTGCTGGCAGATCCATAGCCAGCTATAGGGGGCCATGTGATCGCTCTTTGAGAGCGATCACATGGCCCCCGGGGGACCATTTGCCGGAGGGGGCTGCCTGGGCTGTCAGGATCGCAGCGGAGGTGAGTACACCTCTCCTCCTGGGGGCTTAAGCCGTTACGGCGTACAATGCCGTCGCAACGGCTTTAAAGCCCATTTAATGCGGGATGGCATGGTACGTCGTAACGGCGTTAAGGGGTTAACACAATTAGCAATTTTTCCCCATGTAAGACAAAAAAACAGGAATACATTTTACTAATTTACGATATTGCATTTAAGCTATCAATCACTCCAGAGTTGCCATTTTATAAGGTTTTCTCATTATGCCAAGCAACATTATGTTGTAAAAAGTTGTAAAAAGGTAGGCAGGATGGGATGATATTGATTTACGGGCTATAAAAGTGCATATACACAAAAATCCATATAGGTAAGACAAAATCCACTAGTTATGGAAATAATGAGCCAGCTGTTGTTAACCTCAGTTTGAAGTGCAGTTCTACAGGATGTTCCCTTATGTAATATTCCAGGTGCTGGAGGTAGTTTGATCTATAAATAACACTTTTAATCATTTAAAACCTTTGGATACTTGTAGTTATGGGGCAGGACACCCTTGCATTATGCCAAATCTTTCAAATGGCTGAAGAAGGACGATAGCTATCATAAGGGGTAATGTCCTGGTGACATACAGGAGAGATGCGCACCACTGGTCACTTCTTGTAGCATGGCCGAGCTCCAGTACCTCCATGCAGCTCAGCCTCTAACTCTAGTGCATGCCGCAGGCTGAGTGGAAGGAGCTGCTATATGAATCATGTCATATTCCTGTGCAGCACAATACGTGACTGGCCCCTATTGATGTGGCGATATTATATTATATTGTGATATATTAACCCCTTAAGGACCGGACTGTTTTTGCGATGTTGTACATTTGCGACCAGGCATCTTTTTACACTTTTGTGGTGTTTGTGTTTAGCTGTAATTTTCCGCTCTTTCATTTACTGTTCCCATACAAATTATATATTGTTTTTTTCAGGACAAAAGGGGCTTTCTTTATATACCATTATTTATATAATCTCATGTAATTTAATTTAAAAAAAAAATGAAAAAATATGATGAAAAATTGAAAAAATACATGTTTTTTGACTTTTATGTGAAAAATCTTTTACTCATCTACAAAAGCGAATGAAAAAAAACTGCTAAATAGATTCAAAATGTTGTCCTGAGTCTAAAAATACCCAGTGTTTACATGCTTTTTGCATGTTATAGGGCTATAAGTACAAGTAGGATATTGCGGTTTCAAAACATACATTTTTAGAATGTATCAATAGTGACATTGTAACACTATTATCTGTCAAATCTCTGAATACCACCCCAACATGTACATATTTTTTTTAAAGTAGACAACCCAGGGTATTCAATATGGGGTATGTCCAGACTTTTTTAGTAGCCACTTAGTCGCAAACACTGGCCAAAGTTAGCGTTCATATTTGTTTGTGTGTGGAAAAAAGTAAAAAACTAAATTGAACGCTAATTTTGGCCAGTGTTTGTGACTAAGTGGTTACTAAAAAAGACTGGAAATACACCATTTGCAATGCATTGGGTTGTCTTCTTTTGCAAATGGTATGCCATCATGGGGGTAATTCTCATTCCTGGGCTACCATACGTCATTTTCAATGTAAAAATATTTGACCCATATATTTGACCCTGTAACTTTCAAAAACGCTATAAAACCTGTACATGGGGGGTACTGTTATACTCAGGAGACGTTGCTGAACACAAATATTAGTGTTTCAAAACTGGAAAATGTATCACAACAATTATATCATCAGTAAAAGTGCTGTTTGTGTGTGAAAAATGCAAAAAAAGTCACTTTCACTGACAATATCATCGCTGTGATATGTTTTACTGTTTTGAATCACTAATATTTGTGTTCAGCGAAGTCTCCCGAGTAAAACAGTACCCCCCATGTACAGGTTTTAGGGTGTCGTAGAACGTTACAGGGTAAAATACAGTGATAGCAAATTAAATTCTCTGGACTTTCGGCCTGGGTTGGCAGGCAGGTCCCTTAAATTGCAATCAATAAAATAACTTAATTATGTAAAAATATTACATAAATACGCACGTAGAATTTAAATATATATGCATATTTATATATTCGAAGTCTACGTGTATATTTATATAATTATTTATGTAATTTTGTATATGGACATATGAATAGTTTGTATTCTTTTTATTTATTTATATATACATAGATATATATACAATTTCATTCTAAGTGTATAATATATATATATATTAATATCAAAATACAGTTAGAATAAAATTTCGTATAGATATATAATTTTTTTTAAAATTTGTATTATTATTTTTACATGTTTAATTTAATTTAAATTACTTATTATTTGTATTTTATAATAATGTATATATATACAATATATATAGTTATATATTTTATATATATATATACGTGTGTAATTTAATTATAAGTGTATTTTTATATTAATATATGTACATATTAATATAAAAATACACTTAGCATGACATTATATATATGATATATAGACATATATTATATAGGTATAATATATGTCTATATATCATATATATATATATACACATATATAATAATAATTTTTTTTATTAACTTTAACTTTATTTTTTTTTTATGATTTTACACATGCAGGGAGACTGCCTGTCAGCACAGACAGTCCCCCTGCAGGCAGACACATGGACACCTATTGTGACCATGTGGTCGCCCTGTTGAGCGATCACATGGCCCCAGGGGTCCTAATCCACCATGGGGAGACTGTCTGGGCTGCAGACAGTCTCCCCACAATGGGAGCACCGCCGATCGCCGCCGGGGGAACGACGGTGATCGGGTAAGTACATTGGACCGTTAGGACGGTTCAGGACCGTCACCGGTCGGCAATGCAAAAATGCCGATGACGGTCCTGAACCGTCCTCCGTCCTTAAGGGGTTAATGTTGATAAAAAACATTTTAATCCAAAATTCTAAAACATTTGGAAAGCTTATCCAGCAATATTAAATCAAGTATAGTATATAGTCTACTATATAGTATAGCATAGGGGCTCTTTAGGTTTGCATTAAGAAATGTACATTGTGAATATTACAATGTAGGTATGTTCATTATATCTTCCTGATGCATAACATTATTACATTTTTCTGGAACATCTTTTTTTTTTGCTTGATATAAATTGGTCTATTGGTGTTTTTACAGTACATCAAGAATTTCTTTTTAACTGTTTCTATGTAAAGATCCTAATCTACAGCAATATAGTTATTAGAAACAATTACATTAAATGGAGACAGTATATCAAATACAAAATGTTAGCTCCACTTGTCAGCTCCATGCTAATCACTTCTTTAATGCCTGTGTTAATCTTGATAGTGGAGTCTTAAACACTTCACGCAAGACGGAGCATGTTATTCCCATCTAGAATATGTCTGTTTCACTGGACTATTAATAGTAGACGTGAGGATGTAAACATGCTATTTATATTGTCACATGTCTTCAATCAAAATGTTAAAATAGACATTGGGGGAGCCTATTCGCTAAAGTGTGAATTGCGGGGAACTGAAAATTCTGTTTGCAAAATGAAGGCAAAAATAGCGGAACCAAAAGTAAAACGACCTTGACTAAGGCTGGTTGATACTTCCCCATGCTAATTATGACGTTTTATTTTGTGAAAGAATTCTGTTTTTCTTTTTCGTGGGACATAGCCAAGTGAGCGATGAGCTCATTAGGCATTGATAACTCAGCCCGTAGAGTGACATAGCTGGGAAAATATTTTCTCACATTAACTGCAACATTTTAACACTGCAGGCTTTCTAGAGAATCCATATCCGTGCATCTTGACGTACTGTGATTTCAAAGTTTATTTTCTGCATCAGGGTTAGGTGAGAAGATTGATGCACTAGAACCCTGAATGCTGGCTTTGGAGAATCTGAGTTATTCAAAGCAACAGGTGTCAAACCACCGAATATTCCTTATTTACAATGTTAGATGGGCAAAACGATGGAGTTTACATTAAATAGTAAAAAACTATTTAGTATCTTACATGATACTTAACACTTCTTTCATATTTAGTGCATTCTGTATATATTTACATATTATTATAGTATAATGATATATAAATATACATTCTTCATACCAGGTATTCTATCATTTTGCATGAGGAAATATTATATTTTAAATCACTACAACCCGAAACACAGTTGGTTATTTCATGCACTTCCTTGGACAATAAAGGGGAAAATAATGCCATGAAAATATACTGGACATATGTTCATGATCTTGATACCTGTTACTTCCTCCACCGCTGTCTGTCAAAGGAGGTTGACAATGGACACAATTCCTAGGGTGTCGCATGAGAAGTAGTATAAGTAGTATAAGTTGTAAACAGAAGTTTCTTGTCTCTACTGATAGAGCACCTGAATTAATACATGCACTGAGGCATTCGACATTCTAGAAGGTATCATAGTTGATGGCCTTTTTTATGCAAGTGGATGACAACAAATATACAATAGCAAGATATCAAGATATCATCTCATAAAAATGTGTCACTAGTGTACAAAATCTATATTGGCTGCTTGTGTGGACCTCCGAAATGTCCCTATTGAGGAAGAACGGTCGCTATCCCTCTTTTCTATTGTATTGTCGTAGTGAACAAATGGGGATTTATATATGTATATGTCAAATCAACTTAAAGTCATTTTTGACCTTTAAAAAACAGTATATAATATTTATTATGCATTAAATGAGAACAATGGTTTTCCTGGCACCCTTGCCTCCCACCCTCCATCCCATGTTGCTGAAGGGGACAAAACCCCTCCAGTGACTTTCCTGAATCCAGCATCGATGACCCTTACATAGAAACATAGAATGTGACGGCAGATAAGAACCATTCGGCCCATCTAGTCTGACCCTTGGTGCTGGGTCAGGCTCTGCCCATGCTCCTCCCCTGCCAACGTCAGCTGGTGGGGGAGACCTAATGCGCATGGGGATGAGGTTATCTGCTCTTCACTAATATAGGGTGAGCTTTTGGTTGGTGTGTTAAGGGGTGCCCTCAAAGGCACAATAAGGCGAGAGAGTGTATCTCCAACTTGTACCTTGTGTGAATCAATACTCCGTGTATCCTTCCTGGGTACTTACCCCCATAATATTAACGTAGTATTGCAGCATACTACACCTAATAGAACTACTAGGTTCACTACTGTCCAACTTACAAACCTGGGCTCTACAACGGCTAGTAGCAAAACTGTATATATTGTATATTAGCTACTTTGTCAGCGAATACAGTTATATAGTTGCCAATGTTAATCTTGCAGGCTGCAGCAATAGTTAACATTCTACAAAGCCATCTAGTGGAACGATTCGAGCAGCAATCAACCTCTCTTCATACCCTTCCGCTTTGTCGCCAGTACCAATTAGGACAATATCCTTAGCATAATATCTGGGCACTCTGCCATATTAGTCTACACACGACCGAGCTATTCAGCAGCAGAATTCTAATTACATTTATTCTTTGCCCATACCTGTTGGTGTAGTCGCCAGCATTACTAAATGCATTACCCCTAGTATAATATCACTATGACATCGAATAACCTAGAAGGTGGATATTTTTTTCTCCCGTTCATTATTAGGTTCCTATTACCACATTAGCGTGTCTAAGTAATAGTCTGTATATCCTAACAGACATGAATACTATACTTTTGACATATTATATATATTTTGGGCTGATTTTAGCCATTCATCTATATATATATATATATTTTCATTTATTTGTTTGTGTGTCTTTTTGTATGTTTATTTTTCATACATAGTCTGTCTATAGAGTGTTGTCTTTTGTTCTTTCTCCTATTTGGACTTTTAAAATTATCTATTAGACATTTCATTTTAATATTTCTGATTACTTATTAGTTAAGGTTACCCCTTTCATCTCCTTTTGCTCCTTAACTACAATTTCTCAGAACAGTACCACCCCTGGCCCCACCCCCAATCGTACCCCTAAAATTAAAGTGTCCATCTTTGTCCATTTGAAATGTTGAGAAGTATGCTGCAAGATGAAATGATTTCTAATGATAGTGACTCTAGTGACCCCATAGAGTAAAAACAACAAATGTAAAAAAAATGCCATCTTAGCGATATGTGTATTGGTAGCCATTCCATGATGTCTTCGTCTCTTATTACAAGCACAGACTAACTATGCGGCCAGGATGGCCAAGCTGTGTCAAAGGCATCAAACTCATATTTGTTGGGTTTAATTTATATAATAATAGGAATAGTACAAAATATTATAAAGGTTTGAATAATAATATTTATTAGAGTAATAATATTTATATTATTAAAATAATAATATTTATAAAGTCATTCACTATAGTGTAAATATCCAATATAAATTGATATTTAAGACCACATTAGTCAACCTGGAAGCATAGCATAGAAGTTCACTTTGCTTTCCGACATTTCTTGGTGTAGTGAATAACCCTGTAACAGCTTCAGGGAGCTTCCGTTTGCTTTTAAGTAACTTGTGGAGGTCTGTCATGTTTTTAATAACTGAGATATTATTAACCCAGACATTTTTCCCCAGAGTTAAACAAATAGCTATATTATAAATAAAAAAAAATTCCACAGATATCCCGCAAAAAATATGATGAAATGAATGCTAAATATTCGATAATAGTATAGAAAAACATATGATCTCAATGTAAATGTATAATGTTTGATATTCATTGTGGGTTTTAATTGTTTGTAACAATCACACTGACGATTTCCTTATTGATGTCTGGTGATTACATACTCTATGAATTAGCAACAGTCTTGCGAAGATCATGTGACTGAAATGTTGCTCTGTAACATTACTAATAATCCGCAGAGCAATTACAACTAAGGCTGATACTGGAATCAATGTTTTATGTTTGTATTCTAAAGGATTGACTGCAGATCCTGTTTCTATACACCATACCCATATGCCTTTCAAACCAATATTATCATATAAATTAGATAAGAATTCAGAAATAATCATTGCCCAACAAAAGTACTGAACAGTATTTCTTTTTTGTACGTTTAGCCTCCATAAGAAGTCATAAGCGTTTTAGCACACTGCTCAAATAATCCTCATATTGGTATGTGCACAAAAGACATCCGTTTTAAGGGGAGATAAAAGTGTGCAAGAGCCCACAGTACTCATTATCTGGAGAAGTGCTGGAGAATAAAATTAAAGGATCAGCACACGTCAGCACACAAAGTAGAAAAAAGTAAGTTTTTAGAACTAGGCAAAGTGATACATGCGGTGAACATGTTATACAAAACAGTAAAACGATATGCCATGGCCAATTAGTGTGACATTTTAGAAATTATCACTGATATGCTGCCATGTTTCTGAATTTAATGTACATTTAAGTTACATTATTTAATCCGATACTGTTAGAAAAGATAGCAACTACCTACATTGTAATTACAAATCCAACTCTCTTTGGACAAACTGCAGTGAGAGCATGTCCATTTGACAAACAATGCCCACTTTATTACAGAATAAGATAAGGAAATGATAACCATATTGTTCACATTTGTTTATGACTAATATTTCTTTTAATATATGTATATATATTTTTGTAACATCTGGTAAAAAGTGGTTTGCTTAAAAACACAAAAGCTTTTTTTTCTGGTCTACTGCGTCATTTTTATGACATCATTGATTGGCAAATTCTTTGCTATCTCAAAACTATTTAATGTGTTACAAACAAGAAAGATTTTAGCTTCCAAACTAGTCCTCAAATGACATCAACATTCCAGCAGTTAGACATGTTTCAATTCTGTCCAGTGGAGATACTGACAAAACTTGGATTGGAGGTGTGCCTCAAGGAGTGGGTTGGAAACCACCATTCTATGGGGTACAGGCAGATTTGAGCATCTTCAAACTTGAGTTGACAGTATGTTCCCATAGAAAATGCTTTTTTAAATCCCCAAGTGATACCATGAGAGGACATTAAAGCATGGAGTGAATAGCCTATATATTGTTAGTTAATATTTATTTGTCCAGGTAACACTTTTATCATGTTCGACTATTATGCTCTACTTTTATAAAATAAACGTGTTTTTGGAAATTGTTCCTATTTAACTCAGTATGGATGCTCCTTTGAAAAGGTGCATCATTCCTCATATATCATTCTCATATATATACAGTGTGAGATTAAAGATTGGATTGGCCAGTTGGTTCTTATCTGCTGTTGTTTCTGTATCTGTAGGTCAGACAATTGGCTCATGTCACTTGCTTTGTATCAAAGGATCCTGTTATTTATTTATAGTCTACTTAAATCTGACAGCACACACTTTCTCGGGCTGATTTAGATAAAGCAGAGATTGTGAGGTACTTACGTTTTGAGATTCAAACACTTTTTCCATGCCAAGAGTCATCCTTGAAAAATACAACCATGTTTTTTTCTTGTGTAGTTTCCAATTATTTTTCATTCAAAAAACATGGCATGCTTGACACGAGCAATGTAAAAAGAATATAATGTCCCCACATAATCGCTTATAGCTCAGAACTGTTTGTTTTAGACCCCAGTACAATTCTGCTAGTCAGAAGCCATCAGTCATCACAATCTGGATGACTTTGAATTTGAGCCCTGTGCCTCTGCTAATATCTACACCTTTAAAACTGTTGTGGTGTGCATGCATTTCTCAGTCAAAAGCAGGGGCGTACCTAGAGCATTTGGCACCAGGGGCAGATCCTGTGTTTGGCCCCCACATTTTTACATACAGCCTGTTTTCAGGATCTGAGGATCCTGCATGTGTGTCGGCCGCCTGGTGCCCCAGCTGCCATAGAAACCTGAGTGGCCGCACAGCTCACATATCCTAAGGCCGGTCATGGCACCCCCCCTACCTAGAGGGACCTGGGGCGAACCGCCCCTCCCTCCCACCCTTAGTACGCCACTGCTCAAAATACATTAATTTTGTAAGCAATAATCTCTCAAATGCTTTAATCAAAAATCCAAATATTTCTCATGATGTATCACGAAAAAGGGCACATATTTGTCATGGACATTACGATTGTGTCCAAATTACATCTGATTTACATGAGCAAATTACTTGTAGTTCTAAGTGGCATATATCCATGACGCAGTCGCACATGTTACGAAATATAAATCACCTGTCTGTGTCTGGGTGAAAACTTGGTTCATCTGATGCCAAGACAAACTAAATTATACACCTGCACATCAGCATGTGTAAATATGTGCACATTGTTTAAATAGCAGGGCAATGTTTGACCTGGTTGGGAAGTTCAGATAAATGGACTTTGCTCATAAAACTCACAGATTTCCATGTAGATGTTCCTAAATAAATTAAATTTGTGATATATCAGATGGACTCACAAAGCAATACACAGCATGAGAGAGGTGAAGATTCTGTTTGCCATGATGTCCAGCACATGTGATGATTATTTTGAGCACTGCTGCCCCACCTTAGTCTTTCACTGCCAATAGGCATCTCAGCACATCTCAAGTTGCTTTTAATTAGCAGATTAATGATTCTTCAAGACTATGGCCCACAATCCCTGCATTCTAGAGGCCTAGGGGTTCATTGCCCCTGATGCCCTTGACAGCCCTGATCTTGCAAAACATGACTTTGCAACCCACTTCTTTGATTACCACTATTTTGATTTGATTTATCATTATATACTTTAAATATATATTTTTTTCCTGATGTTGTGAACCTCACAGTTACAACTGCTTTTAATTATATCAAGCAATTGACCCATACTGAATGGTTTATTTCTTGCTCTACTCCCTCACGCACAGTTTAATGATGCTGGGGTCGGAGTGACGTCATTTTCCGGCATTACTGCAGAACACTCGAGGGAGCAGAGCCAGAAGAGCATACAGATCAGCAGTCCCTCACTGCCTGTCTACATTATGAACAGCCACCTCGGAAGGGGGCCTTATGTGGCCAGCAGGCCATCACAGGTGGAACACGGGGGGCACATGAAAGTTGCGCTACATTCATACGGGTACGTGGGGGCGTTTTTTGCTGCCCCTCTATAAAGTGCTGCACAAGGAAAATGTCTTGTTAGCCTTGGGATAGACATAGCTCTGGTAATCAGGATCCTTTGAGGTTTATGATATGTGGATTGTTGTAGCAGGAATAGGGTTGTTGTCGGTGAGAGGGTGAGATTAGTTCCCATTATGCTGTTATTCATGGACGTTATTATTGTCCAGTATGCTCAGATAGGTGGGCATTGCCAACAGATATGTGCAGTTGTGCCCCCCAGTTGATTACATCACCAGCATGTGTCTAGGGAAGAGGCTGTGCAGTTTTGTGGGAGTGTAATGCCATCTAGATATCCACTTGTAATTACTTTCTTGTATGGCACTGCACACTGTTGACTTGTGTATTTGTCTGAACACCACTTCCCCTTCCCTACGTGTTAGGTGGATGTTTAGCTCTTGAGACCAGAAAGTACTGTAGTGTGGTAGTGGGTCTTTGTGTTCCTCCTGCAACATTTTGTAGAGTGTGGATAAATGTTTACGTTTAAGTACCCGGGTTGCACGAGACCCCGCGATTAGTCTGTCAGTGGAGAGTACAAAGTGGGACAGTTGGGTGTATTTGTACGTTTGTAGGGCCGATGGTTGAACTGTTCTTATCATGTTGGTGAGAAGCTTGATTGAGCTTCCGTCTAGTACTGATGTTAGTCTGAGATATGACGTTGTAAAAGTAAAAAAGTCATGTGAGCGCGTGTGTAAAATGTGTTAAAATGTGGGAGTAGCGGGTTATTGGTCAGTGGATATAGGGGAAAGGGGTATGGGGATATGGAGGTGATTTTCTGATGTTGTTCCAAACATGAAGAGTAGGCGTGATTGTAGGGTGAGGGGAGTGTGGTTGTCGAATGAACATAGTCCCTGTCTTATGCCATGGGATCGTGTATAGTGGTATTTGGAAGAACAAGTCCTCCGAGATCATCCATTGTGTCTGGGGTTGACCCATTCGTACATCCTGGTGAGCAAAATTGCTCTGTGGTAGAGCCCTAAATTGGGCATTCCTAGCCTCCCCCCACGGATTTTGGACGTGTCAATATGTCATGAGATAGTCTAGGGTGCTTGTGTGCCCACCCAAATTTAGTGAACAATTGTCTGATTTTAGTGAAGAAGGATCTAGGAATCTGTATGGGCAAGGTTTGTAAGAGGTATAGGATTTTGGGTAGAATGTTCATTTTTAGGATGTTTATACGGCACAGAATTGTGGCTTATACCATTCCTTGAGGTCTTTGTCTATTGTATGGAGGAGAAGTTCAAAATTGAGACAGTACGTCTTAGTGAGATCTCTCGGCAAGTTTACCCCCAAGTAGGTTATGGCTTTTTCGGCCCACTCAAAAGGGAGAAACCATCCACCACCTCACTAAAGACCCTATGTCTTTAGTGAGGTGGTGGATGGTTTCTCCAACGTGAGAGGTAGTATCTCACTTTTGGAAAAATTAACTTGAAAGTTGGATACCTTATTGTACTGAGAAATTTCTTCTACTAGAGGAGGAAGGGACGTCGAAGGGGATGTCAATGTGAATAGCAGATCGTCTGCAAAGGCTAAGATCTTAAATTCGTGTTGTTTAATCTGAAATCCCTTAATGTCTTCTCTATCTCTATCTAAAGGAAGGGTATATCGTTAGGATGGAAAGGAGTGGTGAGAGGGGGCACCCCTGTCTCATGCCATTTCGTATTACCACTGGGTCTGAGAGTTGGCCATTGACTTTCAATTTGGTCGTGGGATTTGAGTAGATGGCGTCCAGCCACTTTGTCCAGTTAATGCCGAACCCTATGGTCTTTATAGTGTTTTTGAGTAATAACCAGTCCACCCTGTCAAAAGCCTTTTCGGCATCGACAGATAGCAGAAGGCTTGGATAGGGGTAAGTTTTGGACAGGTGTACCTACTTACTGATGGCAGTGACTGTGTTCTTCCCCTGTCACCAAGGGAATGGATACAGAAGGTCGAGTCGATAAGATTGATGGAGGAAATCACAGCCTCCATGTCACATAAACACCATGTGTACATATCCACTTCGGAGCCTTGGTTAAACTATATGAAGGAAAACCCCAGAGCCACCTAAAGTAATTGAATTAACGGATGACTACCTGCCACACAGCACACTTGACCTCGTCTTTTGCTACAGGTCTATTAACATAATTGTTACCTTAAGTGAAAAAAACACAAAAAAATGGAAAACCCACTCACCGAAAGGAGCAACAATGTAGTGAAAAAATTTAATGTAATAGGTACTATGTCAGCTATGGTTGTGCTGGAGAGATGACCGAGGGAGTGGAAACCTTCCTCCCCCGCACCCTCAATCCCCGGGGCAGGACTTTGAGGTGATCCGGATAGAGCCTCTGGGACTGACACAGTCAGTATAATCACAAGCAATACTTGAGATAGTGCGTTTTTTGTTATACTTATAAAAAGTGCATGCTTGGGAGCCGCTGACTTCCCCACTGGAGGGCCAATGTAATGACTGACAGCCAGAACCTGGCCAGACAGGGGGGTGGCCCTTTACTGGGATACGACTTTAGCATCAGCAGTGTACTTAAGCACGATAACACAATATAGCAGTGTCACCGCTGAGCACCGGAAATTCCGGAGTATCACGCTAATATATTGCATGTTTGAATTTACCTGTAGAAGCTGCATCTATTCATCTAAATCTGTATTACTATTCTTACATAGTGCTGCGGTGCACACTAAGTAGGCTCAATGGTAGTGTAGCAATGTATGTCTTTTACTGTGCATTGTTCTTACTATTCTGTACTGGATATCTCTAAACGCTTTGATATTGTTAAAATTTTTGTCCTACTATATATTGTTATTACCATTTTGTATTGTCTATCTTTAAACCCATGTCTGATATACAATAAAATGTTTTTTTTGTTTTTTTAAAAGATACAGCTCTGGTCAGCAGCTGTCAATCTTTGTCTCTTTATATTGCAGCTACATGTCCAGCCCCCTCTCTATGATGTCATGATGGTTCCATGGGTGCTATATATAAAAAAATCATGCACGTTCTTTGCTACTAGTTTATTTCATATACTGTTTCAATATTCCGCAGTGCATTACAAAGAGTGCTTAACAGTAGAATGGAGTGTCCTTATGTCTTTGTTTGTACAACAGATTTACATCTTTGTACAGTTTTACATCAAATAAATTTGTCTTACAGATACGTTACCTATTTTATTTCCTGATCTCAAGTTTCTGCATTTTTCTTTTCTTTTTTTAAAAGCATCTGAATGATTACAGTTATAGATCATATATTTATGTTGTTTACTCAATGCAGAAAACACACATTTTGTATATTTAGGTAGCAGAGCAGACAACGATGCAAACATTAAAAGTAAAAAAATAATATTGCAGTAATATTCATAGAACTTTGACGTATGTTCACATTGGAAAAGGTTCCAATCTTTGGTCAATGCTTTGCAATGTATCTCCACCCACCTCCCCATATGCTCAATTGATTTAATTGAGTTTGGCTCATCTGAAGGTAACTATTGATTTCCTGTCAAGAATTTCATTATACATTTACACCTATCTCTTCAATTTATTTGTCAGAGAATTTCTCCCACTAGCAACGGCAGTTTGCAATACATCTTCAATAATCTGGATAGCATGAGATAATAACCTTGGAAAAGCTTTTACCTGGTAGGTGACAACATGTTGCCATTTTTATGTTTCAGATATCGAATTGAGCCGGAACATGTGTTGACAGCTAACCATAAACAGGTTTATTGTATGATTCCTATATATGTATAGTCATGGCTTTATTTTTGTTAAATAAATCACGACACGGTGTAATATGTCATGTCTTGTTGTTCATCTGAGGTTGTATTTACCCAATTTTAAGACCTTTTAAGGAACACATGATTGGTATAATAGCCTGATATGTCAAACTGTGACAGATCCTCTGTCTCTGGGTTATAAATCTATCCTTTGGTTCATCTGTTTGTTCACCTAAAAACCCATTCCTTTCCCTTGCTGGTTCGTCTATTTGTTCACCTTAAACCTCTTCCATGCCCTTGCTGGTTCGTCTATTTGTTCACCTAAAACCTCTTCCATTCCTTTGCTGGTTTGTCTATTTGTTCACCTAAAACCCGTTCCATTCCCTTTCTGCAAAATGGCACTTCAGATACAGTCGAAGTGTCGAAGTAGTCGAACACGTGGCGGCGACCATCTTATTTAGTTGAACGCGTTCAGCTGTGTTTTGTTGTCGAGTTCATGGAACTAAAATCGGATACGCGATGGCAAGAACACCGCTGAACAGTTACCTTCCAGAGAAATTCGACTTTTCATTCGTATAGTTGAACGACGTTCAGTGAATCGAAGCCCACAAACAAGAGACACACTTGAACTATGTCCATTCACCATTCCGTTTGGTAATTTGAACGGTAATTCAACTGTTTTAAATAGACTGTCTGCACAGCCTAATTCTCTGGAACTATTTTGGGCATGAAACCATGCGTTCAGTTGGTCAAAAGAGAGTTCCATGAATTTCCTGAACCCCTGCTCTGATCTGGGTGATTTTTGGATATGTTGTTCACCCAGATCAGGGCTATCAGGGGATTTTATGGGGATATGTTATGTTTTAGGGTGTTTTCTATAGTTTGTGTTAAAATGTGTTTTTTTCTGCCTAGGGATAAATTAGTTAGATATCTACCTTATTATCACAGGCAGAGGGGAGGGATTTTGTGCTGTATGTGGGAGTGTCGGACATGTTATATTGTTCTTATTGGTCTGTACAGTTTGTAATGCGGTGCTCCATCAAGCTCAGGGGGTGTGCCTCTGGCCTGAGGAATTGTATATAAAGCCAACCTGTACCATTAAACCTCAGACCTCTTCACCCTCAATACTGAGTTCTGTTTTTTATTGTAGGGAGCTGCTATATCACTACCAGGGATTGCTATACTCGTTATACTCCCTTGGATAATCACTAGCTCTTGTAAGAACTGTTCCTGCTACGCTCTCCTGGAGGAGAGGTCTTTCCCACATGGTCCTGGATGTCAGCAGTTGGTCCAGGGTGGGAGGAAGACGGCGAGATTACAGTTAAGCTACGGTGGTTGTGGAGTCTGCGGTGATTGTGGGGTCCGGTGCGGTGCTTATAGTCCTCGGCGTCAGCTAGAAAGCTTCCGTTGACGGAGGTGCCCAGTTGTGGTGCCAGGTGGTCCGTTACAAAAACCATAGAAATCAAATGTGGTGTATTTTCTTTTTCTCATCACTGTACAGTTAAATCACTTTGTTTATGCAGCCCTAGCCAGACCTCCCTGCATGTGACTTACACAGCCTTCCTAAACACTTCCTGTAAAGAGAGCCCTTGTGTTTCAACTTCATTTATTTCTCAATCTATTTAATATACAATTTCATATCTCCTGAACTGTTAATTGTCTGCTAGACAAAGTTCTTGTCTGTGATTAAAGTTCAGTTTACAGATCAGGGGATCTAAAGAAGTTAACATCTGATTTAAAGTGAAAACTTTTATAAACTTTTTATATACAGGCTGTCTCAATCACGGCCAAGGAATGTGTGGCAAGGGCTGTATAAACAGAAACAAAAGTAATTTAACTCCTAAATGGCAGGGACTTGATCAGTAAGACTGAAGAAGCATGATCTATACACAAAAGCTGCTTTATTAAGCTAAAATTGTTTTTTGTTGCTATATTGTCCCTTTAACTCAAAATGTTTCTCCCTTTAGCTTGTGCTTTTTTCATACTTGTTGAAAGCCTTTTTTCCACATTCAACTTTTATTTTCCTGCCACTTAAAGTGTTATTTTACTCTCCTATAAGTAAGAAGAGTGAGTATCTTGCTAATTTGTTTAAGAACAGCTTTTAGAATCCTTGCTACGAAAATTGCATTTATTTTTAGCATCTTCTGGGAATCAGATGTGATGTGATGACATACAAAAATAAGAGCTAAAGATAAGATGTATTTTTTTATATTTACAGGACAAATGTGTGCCAGTATATCAAATACATTTACTGAAAGATATTAAACATTTGAGTGTTAACGTGTAGCACAAAACCTTTCAAACAATTCCATTAAATTTGAAATAATTATTTAAGCTATTACCCTGTGTAATATGAAATAGCATTTGTATACACAAGCTGGGTTCCTCAGAAGACGAGGCACAAGAAATCAAATTGCCAATGTACGATGGATAATAGAGAAAGCCAGAGAGTTCCAGAAAAAACATCTACTTCTGCTTCATAGACTATTTTAAAGCCTTTGACTGTGTGGATCACAACAACATGTGGCAAGTTCTTAAAGAGGTGGGAGTACTAGATCATCTCATCCACCTACTGAAGAATCTGTATGTGGACCAAGAAGCCTCAGTCAGAACCGAACATGGGACAACAGAATGGTTCAAAATTGAGAAAGGAGTGCAACAAGGTTGTATATTGTCACCGTATTTATTCAACTTATATGCAAAATACATAATGCGTAAGGCTGGGCTGGATGAATCCAAAGTCAGAATTATTATTGCTGGAAGAAATATCAACAATCTCAGATATGCGGATGATACTACTCTGATGGCTGAAAGTGAGGAAGAACTAAAGGACCTATTGATGAGGGTAAAATAAAAGAGTGGAAAAGCTGGCTTGCTGCTCAACGTTAAAAAGACTAAGATCATGGCATACAGCAATCTCAGAACAGAAGTGGAGGCAGTGACAGATTTTATTTTCTTGGGTTCCAAGATCTCTTCAGATGTGGACTGTAGTCATGAAATTAAAACATGTTTGCTTCTGGGGAGGAAAGCTATGGCAAGCTTGGACAAGCTGGTAAAAAATAAAGATATTACACTATCAACAAAGGTCTGCATAGTCAGAACTATGGCATTCCCAGTAGTAATGAGTAGTGAGAGCTGGACTATAAAGAAGGCTGAGCGTTGTAGAAATGATGCCTTTGAACTGTGGCGTTGGCGAAAACTGCTTAAAATCCCTTGGACTACAAGAAGATCCAATAAATCCATACTACAGGAAATCAAGACAAGCTGTTCACCGGAAGCTATGATCATGATGCTGACGTTAGAATATTTGGGCCATATAATTAGAAGGCATGATTCTCTAGAGAAGACTCTGATGCTGGGAAAGATTGAAGGCACACGAAGAAGGCGACAACAGAGACGGAGATGAATAGATGAGGTCACTGAAGCCACGAACATGAAGTTGTTGGAGCTCAGGGGGCAGTGACTGACAGATGTACCTGGCGTACTATGGTCCATGTGGTCACGGAGAGTTGGACACGCCTGAACGACTAAACACACACACATACACTAGCAGCCGGATTCAGTGCTTTATTGCTCCAGGACAAATTTCTGTTTATGCTACTCTGAAATTAAGAAGTAAGTATGTAGACAGAAAATTAAGATCTAGGCAACTACAGAGAGCGATACATGGGTAGCAAGTTTAGGATTCTGTGGGTTGTCAGCTATCACAGCTGATACCTTGCCTCTTTCAGCAGCTTGATTTACAATTAAAAGAGTGCCCAGGTGTCCTTTTCCTGCATTGTAAGGACTCACGCTACTTTATTTATTTTTAATTATTTGATTTCTTACCTGCACACTGGGTGCCACTCCACACCTCCTCTACAGCTCAGCCGATCGCCCTTAGTCAATGAGTGAAGTTCTTCCCCCATAGATTTAGCTCAGTGGAGAGAGCTTCTGGCACTCATTGAGCTGTAGTAAAGGAAGATGTTGGCAGACTCCAGATAAGAATTTAAGCCATTCTAAAAGAGTTTGCCTACTTAAAATGGGGGGGGGGGGGGGAGGGGGGGTACAAGTGTACTCCTGGAACAATAATGACTAGAGCACGCTGTAGTGGTTATGGTGCTTGAAATGTTAATTTAGTAGTAACTAACATCACCTGTGTGCTTTACTTAGTTCAGTAACTTACTGAGATGTATTCCCTATCTGCTCATTCAGGATTATATGACAAAACTAGAATATTGTCACTAGTACAATCCCTTAACTATCAGGAAGATATGCTATCATTTCTCAATTATATTTACCCATTTAATGTGTATTCCATATATGTTAAAAACAGATTACTAATGGCTTTTTATGTAACTGAAAAGGTCATTTAGAACAACGTCAAATTATTTTACTTTAATTTTGTTTATAGAGTTTAATCTGATTCATTGAGGGAGAAAATAAATGGAAGCTACGAACCCCCCGATAGTTTCTCAGATAGTCATTTAAAGGTGTTAGATATCTTCTTAAAGCCCTTTACAAACACTTTTTGAGACTAAATACAAGGCTGGTAGGAACAGAACCTATGAACCTGATTAGGGAGATACAATCAGTAATTAAAACTGTCACTGGAATGTGTTTTTTTAATAGCAATGATATTTAAATATAGTGGTTTAATTAAATGGACACTCTAAGCACCATGACCACTGCAGCACACTCCAGTGGTTATGATGCAAAGATTGTGCCTTTTGCTATTCAGTGTGTTTAAATAGTTTGCTATTTACCTGGATCCTTTTGACATCTGTACTCTGGCCTTCATATATTACTGAAGTTCTGACATCTGTATTAATGATATTAATGTTCTATGCTCCCCTCATCTAGACTGTAGGCACGTTTGCGCATGGTCTTCATCTACCTATTATTCCTGTAACATTTCGTTATTGTATCATTTGTCAAATTCCCCTTTTAATGTTAAGCGCTGCGGATTAAGCTGGTGCTACATAAATATCAATAATAATAATTATAATAATTCCATCTGTATTCAAACAGAATTTATTGTCAGAGAGTATTAGCTTATGCTCATACCCAAGGAATTCTATCCAAATAGGATTTAAATGAATATAGCTAATGCAGATTAGGAACTTCCACTTTAGAGCACAGACAACCAGAGTACCCAAACTATATCGAAAACTGCTTGACTCTTACCTGGGAGTTGGTGCCAGCTGCTAGCTCTAGTGCTTATGGTGCTTTGACACAATTTATGAACAATATTTCTTAGCATTTGGCCAGATAAACATGAGAACAAAAAGAGTAGTGTTTATTTCTACATGTTACACAAAATGTCACAGCAAAGTATATTAATATGTTCCGTGGATTCTCATTTTCTCCTGCATGGTCATATCTTGACAAGCCTGTAAAACAAAGCAGCCATTTTCGCATAAGCTGTTATATTCAACAAACTAGATTGAAGTGTTTGATAATCCGCTTTTCTCTTCCATATTTGCAGCTATCAGATAGTGAAAAACAACCATTCAACCACAAACAGGTAGCAACCAGAGCCATTTTTGTCCTTGCTTTCTATGAGTCATTGCTCAGCAACAGAGACAGTGGGTGGGGGAGTGACTACGATACAAAGAAATTCATATTAATGCCACATGCATATGCTAGGCTCATTTTCCTACAATCTTTTGTTCTCTGAAAAATAAACAATCACATTATTTATATGATATTTTACTCACAGTGCACATGAGCCAGACCAACAAACATTTGGAAGAATGTTTCAAGGAGATTTCAAACAACAGATTCTTATCTTGCAATTTCCATGTGGACAAACAATTTCTGTTTATAGTCTTTGTAATATGCAAGTGCTTTATAAAAATCTGAGTTTAAAAAAAAAAATGTAGTAAGCTGGCATTCTTTAATGTACACATTGTTTTACTATAGTGACTTATTTTTATAAAATTAAATGCACAGATCTTCATGTTCTCCGGTGTGAAGAGCTTTTTTTAACGTCATGAAAAATCACGTATTAGAACTGTCAATTTAACCCCTTAAGGACACATGGCGTGTGTGACACGTCATGATTCCCTTTTATTACAGAAGTTTGGTCCTTAAGGGGTTAAGCTGTTCCCATGTAGAGTTGCAACAGTTCAAATTCATTGGGGCTGTCTGGATGTTGGTCTCCTCTTCCAATGTGAATTATGTAGCTGTTATGACCCTGCCTGACTCCTTTCCTTTCACTGGAGTTTTGCTTGTAGATGTTACATATAAGGAATACCTTGTGTTTTTTTCATTATCATGGAGTTAAAGAATTAAATTGCTAACCAGACAGTAGTAATTTTGAGACTCCATGTGTAACTAAACCTACCCAAGGCACCTGGGGTTAGTATGTTGTGTGCTGAGACTTGATGAAAAAGATTGCTCTAAACTGATATCAGTCAGTAACGGCATATTCCAGATGACTCATTGACAGCCCAGACTGAAAAAGGCTATTTTTCTACATAATCAAAGGATCATTGTAGTCAGCAAGACCGTTTCATCTCAATGAAGTGGTTTGGGTGCAGTGGTCCTGTCCATTTAACTCTTCAATGTAAAATACTGCATTTTTGTACGGTTGAATCTACCTCCAGTGGCTGTCATCCACAAACAGGTGGGAACCACATGCATTTTTATCCTTGCTTGCTATGGGTCCGATAGGCTGGCCAAGTAAATCTTAGTCATGTAATGCGCAAGGTCTTAGGAAAGCGTTGTGTTCACTGCTTTCCTATGAAGCATTGACTGCAGGCTCCCCATGCATGTGCAGCATGCTAATTTATTATGTACATATCACCATCATATTCTGCAATTACAATTCAAAAAAGGGAATATTAGTGGTGAAGGAAGCCCTGCTTAAAATAGTTTACACTCTATAAGGACCACCTAATATAGTGTATCGATGATCCCAAACCAAGATCCCTTAAAATGTAATTATAGGATAAATATTGCTCTTTCTAATGCATTACATAGATAGAGCTTTAAAGTATAGATATTTTCACTATTGGTACATTTTACCAGATAATGTTTTTGAATTGAAGACTGGCTATCTTTGGCTATGAAGACACCACTTCTAATTGGTAAAATAGTTTGAATAAAATGGCCATTATTGCTGTGATTCACAAGACATTTAGTTTATTCCATATTTTTTATTGATAGTTGACTTGTGCGATGAATGGATGAATGTTTATTTGTGTAGGAAGGCATTATGCCCAGAAACAGTCACTTGGGTAGCTGCTGGGAGAATGAATTCATCTATAATTTAGGATGAATTACTATGGACCCCCAAGGAATCTATACAGAACCTGTAATCATGTGGTGGATGACTGATAAACAATGCCAAACTATTAGCAAACACAGTACATTTAAAATCTGCAGGATCAATATCCCATGAATATGGAGAATTTGATTAATAATGTTAACCTTTATTTTGAGATCAAGGAGATCTTGGAGGAAGAAATTGATTTGCTTGTGTACAAATTCTAAGAATAAGGTATTCATATGTTATATTCTCAATGCAGTATAAAAACACCACCAACAACAACAAAATTGAGACAATGCATCAAGTGCTCGTATGGTGGGTTCAAATCCCTGATGGATGCTTGTGACTTGGAGTAATTATGTTAAACGGATGTGACTCACTGTAAAACTGAGACTGGATCATTAACCTCAAGAATGCAATGTGTTGAAAATGCTTATTAATGCTGAACATAAGAAGACAGAACATACAAACATCTTAGTTATACTGCTCATGATACACACGGAATGTAGAATTCTTGCATTACAGACAGGCCTAGGCCATATTTCTTATCTTGCCTCATGCGTATCTTTGTTCACGTTATACCACTAGTTTTTCTTCCATGCCAATTTATGTTTTCTTCTCTTCTGTATGTGTAATTGTGGTTGTGAGCATTTTACATGAAGGCCCCAGAGTCTGTTTTAATGACATGTTCACTCTAGTAAGTGTGTTTGCTATTATATTCCTTCACATAAGGTTCATTGCTCGTTTGAGTGCTAAGAGGCACTCACTGTATCCAGGAATAATGTGCCCCATATAGCTTTGGATTAAAAATAACATAACAGCAATACAACTTCATTCCAACCAATTAAAGGGCAACATGCATGTGCAAGTCGTAGAAAAACGGTGGGAATTTTATTCTGAATTATGGAACGGCTGTTACAAATTGCTAATTTTATATTGAGGATTTTGAGTTACTTGCACAGTATTTGTATAAACTGGTCCATTAGCTAGATTTTATTTTATTTTTTTTAAAATAATTTTTATTGAGTTTTTAGTATATGCAAAGATAGATCAGAGAGACACGCAGGCCTCAAGAAGTACAATAGTGAGCTCTGAATGAAAAATAATATAATTTTCTTTCTACATATTTAAGAGATATATTAAAACAGCAATGGTTGCTATGACAAAGTGAAAACATCATTTTTGAAAATAAATTCAGTAGCATTTGCTACTCATAAAAGAGTAAAAAAAATAAAAAAATTTAATTAGGATTATTCAGTCATTTCTAGAACAGTGATAATTTTATTTAAGAAAGTGTTTATAAAGAGACTTGGGAATTAGAGGGGAAAAATATGATCCTCTAGCAGATTGTATAACCTCATGTAATGGTTTTACAGTTTAAGTCATGCAAGAAACAAATGACTTGTATCCATGAAATAGAACTGAAGAGTAACGTACTGGGTATCGTATATCATGTGGTATCAATCCCCTCAACTTTCAGACAGGACAGGGGTGGGCTGGACTAAAAAGACATGGCAGTGACGCAACCTGCATCACTAGCGCCACCCATAGTTGGTGAAACCGCCCAGAAAGGAGTGTGTCAGACTGGCATGAATAAACACCATGGAAGACAGCACTACTGAAGCACTCTTTGCATGGTCCTAGTTCCCACAGCACAGCACATGTTTATCGAACAAGAAACCAGGTAACATAGTCAGTATGGTGGGACTCCAGTCTTGAATTGCATCGGTCTTGTCTAGACCAGAACAATTATGGGCATGTGGTGTAGCATTCTCAGCCAGTCAAATCATTTACAAATATTGAGGAGAATCCACACAGCATGCTTGGTACCTCAGGTTACCTTGCGTCATTTTAACAGCTATATAGAAATAAATAGAGCCTCCTGGATTAGAAAGCTCTTGTCAGAAAAAGTCCTCTACACATCCAAAGAAGGCCACATATCCCCTTACGCACTGCCTTTGTCTAGTTTGGCAGTTCTTTAATAAGTCTTCTTTGAGCCTCTTATGTCTACCATACATCCAGGGCCGCCATCAGGGAGTGACAACCATGATGGTTGTCATGGGCCCGGCCGCCCTGGGGGGCCCGGCCGCCCGGGCCCCACGTGTAGCGGCGGAACTGCCGCTGGTGCAGTTGCACCGGCAACCGCACGCTGATGGGGCCCATCGGGTGGCCCATGCACTTAGGGCCACCCGATGGGCCCCATATCTCCAGGGGTCCGGTCAGCGCTGCGGCCGTGGTATAGCGCGGCTGGGCCCCTTAAAAAAAAAAAAATGCCACCGCAGCGCAAGTGTTGGAATTGGTCACTTCCTCCCAGCTCACCCCGCGCGGGAGGAGCGCCCGCCTGACAATGAAGAGGGAGAGCCAGCCGACTGCCAGTCCCATCAGCCCCAGCCAGCCACCCTCCTGCAAAGACAAGGTAAGAAACAGGAGGGTGGCTGGAAAATGAGCTGTGTGTGTGTGTGTGTGAATGTCTGTCTGTCTGTCTGTTTGTGTGTATGTATGTATGTCTGTCTGTTTGTGTGTATGTATGTATGTCTGTCTGTTTGTGTGTATGTCTGTCTGTGTGTATGTATGTCTGTATGTTTGTGTGTATGTATGTCTGTATGTTTGTGTGTATGTCTGTCTGTATGTGTGTATGTATGTATGTCTGTTTGTGTGTATGTCGGTGTGTATGTCTGTCTGTGTGTATGTCTGTTTGTCTGTATGAATGTATGTCTATCTGTATGCATGTCATTATGTGTGTATGAATGTCAGTGTATGTATGTCTGCATGTCAGTATGAATGTCTGTATGTCATTATGAATGTGTCTGTGTCTGTATGTCCTTATGCATGTGTGTCTGTATGTATGTTAGTATGTGTCTGTCACTATGTATGCCTGTGTGTCTGTATATGTGTGTATGTCTCAGTATGTGTGTGTCAGTATGTATGCCTATATGTGTATCAGTGTGTGTGTCTGTTAGTATGTATCAGTGTGTGTATCTGTGTCCTTTTGTATCAGTGAATGTGTTTGTATCTGTGTGTGTATTCCTTTGGGTGGGATTTGGAGGTGGTCTCTGTGGGCAGTTTTGGAGGCGGGCCCCCAGGGGCCCAGACCCTGAGCTCAGTTAGGGGCCCCAAAATTTCTGGTGGCGGCCCTGCATACATCAATACCTCTACTGTAAAGCAACTAGGTAATGTTAAATCCTGAACCATTGGTGGTTATTGAGAACATGGTTGGTGGACTTCTAATAAAGCTAATGCTCAATGTCAAGCTCAAAAGCAATGAATACTGGCAAAGGGACAGGTCACTAATCTTGGTGTGAAACTGTGCACACCCATTCCAAAATGATTTATCATAGTAATCAGCTTATGTAAAATAATGGTATTTGCTTATCTTTTATGAATTTAGGATTGATTTATTATTGGTTTGGTACCTTTTTGAATAAATATATGACCTCAATAAATTTCTCTTATAAGCAATACGGCATCACCTTGACATACTGTAAAGACGCTGACATTCGATTTCCTTCTATCAATTATGGCAACATTCCAGAATTCTTTTAGGTTTCTGCTTTCACTTGATGCAGATTAATGAAACACAGCTGAGGACTATGATCTGAACTCGCACATTAACTAATGAACACAGAGAGCTTTACCACTGAAGTCATTGTTTAATCAAGTTGTATAATTTCTCCATACCCCCTACTGTTATAGACAAGGTCTATTTGTGTGCATACTTTAGAAACCCTGTCTAGACCATATGTACATTGCTAGGTCTCTATTTTTCTTTGGGAAAGAACCATAGCTCATCTAAAATTCAAAGCATGTAGATCAATTTAACAGCTCTGCCATGATTTTCAGATTCCATTCAGCTTGTATTACATCATGTGCAGGTGGTTTGAATTAAAGTGAAATGAAAGGGATAAAACAGACAAACACTTGTTCATTTTAAGGTATATCACGCTGATTGATATTCTGCCCATCTAGATTAAGAAAGCAAAAGATGCTAAAAAAGATTGATATCAAGGTTTAATATCCATTGTCTCTCCAGCTATTGTTGCATTTTAATTGTCATCACAAGTTACACCCTATCTATTTAGCTAGCAAGTAGTATAGCAATCCAGAATGGAAAGAAGGTCAGCGATAAGTGTTCACATCCCAACTACAAACTATCCACAGGGTCTACTCTACTGCAATCTGATTACAGATAGTTATGAAGATCTATGGAAATTGTTGTCAATGTAGGCGGTTGAGGATGTTGGAAGCTGCACATGAAAAGCACTAATTTGGGTAGATTAAGGAGATTGTTTTTCTACCACAGCTATAATGTCCAAGGTTAATGGGAGTAGGTGCACAGCATCTTAAATGGGAATTGTCACTTTATGGATTTTAGCACACCCTAATCTTGAACTAAAAGTTAAATCTTTGTAGTAGAGCAATGAATCTGCACAAATTTTTGCGTTAAGCTTGAGCATTCTTCCACGGAAACTATTTGGGTGATTCAGGAGGCTTTCTGGATGATGCAATGAGTGCAGAGTTAACAAAAGTGTGGCACAAACACGTCAAAGATGGTCGAGAATATGTTGACAGATTTGGCGACCTGCGACTTTTTCCAAATCTAAAATCACTTTTGAAAGGGAAGACATTTCAATCCGTTAATGAGACTTAGATAAATACGATGAGGCAGCTGATGGTGACTCCAACAAAGGATTTCATGGTAAACAGTGGAAGAGACGCTGAAAGAACTGTGAGCTCCCAAGGTGCCTACTTTGAAGGGGCTTGAGGTGTCATTGCCCTATGTACAGTCTTTCTTGTATCTTGTACTTTCTTCAATAAATGTCTCTATTTTTCATATTACGTGGATGAATAGTTTACGAGCAGACCTCGTATGTGAAGTGTTTCAACTTGAAATACTGTAATGGAGATATTTGCACTTGTGTGCTGGATGGAAGTTACACTCTCTGCACACTTGACAGCCCAGAACTCTATTCCCTGCATAAAATACCACACTGCATTCTAACAATAAATCGCAATCTACCCATTGCAGGCAGAGCGCTTGCAAGGAGAAGTTAGCGTTTCCCCACCCACCCACCCACCCACTTAAAACAAAACCTCCCTTCTCTTCCCCTCTTATTCCCTCTGCCCCTTCCCCTCACTGGCCCAGAGTGTGCGTATGAGCTCTGAGTCACCAATAGGTCCAACCACAGGCATCTCTATGAGAATGCTGTGATTGAACTGCGTGTGGCCTCTGTGATGTAGGAGGGGGCATGGAAGTTCAGCACCAGGAGCTTTGCAGCTTCCATATGCGTAAAAACCTTTTTTACAGGTTTTACTCCAAAAGGAGGGGGGAGACCTTCTCCATAGTGCCCAATAGGGCATTATACAACAGAACTTTACCCCTCCACCTAAGTGTAAAGTAACCCTTTAATAATAATAATAATATTAATATGGAAACTACCGAAGCATAAACATTTTCACAGGGTTCTGTTTTGTGCATTTATTTTGGAAACAATGCAAGATATAGGATTATTCAACCTTTATTGTTAAAAATACAAGCAATTGGCCTCTGCATTAAATAATAAGAATGTAAACTGCAACCAAGGGAGAGATTGCGGCCTTGCAGCTTGGCATATAAACATCAGCAGCACATGACTTCCCACAGCTGAGGAGCAGCAATATTTAATTACTTCAAGAATCTTTGAACCATCTTTATCTGTCGCTTATTTTTTATTTTTTTTAAACACTAATTAATTGGTATAGAAAGGGATTGAACCATTACCACATAAACCCTGAGTTTCTCAACATGTGAGATTTAACAGAGGATGAACCAGTATCGTTTTCTTATTCAGTTTAGCACAATCAAAGCTGATTTGTCTTTTATCATATAACATAGTTTAATTTCAATCCAATTTAACAAACAGTATTAATAGCATTTTTCTGAATAATCTCCTTCACAATTCTGCTCTAATGCCTTTTCCAGTGACTAACATTTTCAAGCAAATTTCATTATTTTAAAAGCTTTAAGAAACCATCTGACAGAAGCTTATAAAATAATAATTTTTACATTTTACAGAGATTGCTGGTGTTTTAGGTACTAATGTTTCTATTAGAAGTCATTGTACATTATTAATGCAGTAGTGAAGGATGTGCCACATAAGGCTATATTTTTGTAAAGCATATCAGTAACAAAGTGTGATTTGAAATTGAGCCTTAAAGGGACACTATAGTCACCAGAATACTATAGCTTATTATTATTATTATCGCCATTTATATAGCGCCAACAGATTCTGTAGTGCTTTACAATATACTTAGAGGGGGGGTTTAACTATAAATACGACAATTACAAGAAAACTTACAGAAACGATAGGTTGTAGAGGGCCCTGCTCAGACGAGCTTACAGTCTATACAAGGTGGGGTATAATACACATTAGGACAGGAAATAGCAATCAAATTAGGTGGGAGTGAAGCAGAGCTGGAGGCGAGAGTAGAGTGCTGCCCTTTAGGAGAGAGCAAGAGACAGGTATGCGAGGTAGAGGTTAGTCTGTGAGGCCATAAAGAAATGTGTTTTAAGGCACTTCTTAAACACTAGGGAAGAGTCTGATAGGCAGGCTATTCCATAGGCGGTAGGCAGGCTATTCCATAGGAAGGGAGTCGCCCGCGAAAAGTCCTGCAAGCGCAGGATAAATAATCTTTTTATTTGTATTTGAGTTTAATCAGATTAGCAGCTTTACATGAATTGGTCAGTGATGTGCTGAATGATAATTACAAATTTGATTTGCATCGTAAACTTTTCAATAATGTATTATTCCCCATCTCATTTCCTTGCATACAGATAGTTTCCAAGCAATGTAGGGAAGCATGTTTGTTCTAAATGATATAATTATCTCAGTGGAAATTCTGTGTTAATAAACTACCTGCATTATAATGATATCTTTAAAGAAAAAAAAACAAAAAACCTTCCACCTAATAAAATGATTTATATATAACACAGAATGCAAATCAATTTTTTTCTATAAGTTGCAAAACATATATCATATGTGCTGTATTTTTATGTTGCTGTCCCTAATACATAGATATCTAGATATAGACAGATGAATAAATACACATTATATGTATCGATATACATTCCATGTATCTATCTATTTACTTTATGCTGATTATATGTTTTTATTATTGAGTACGTCTTTGCCTCTTACATACTTTTATATAATTTTTTCATGTTCTTTCAATATGTATTGCTGGTAGCACTTAAAAGCAGGCATTCAATCAAGGGAAATGTTTAAGACAGTAACATTATATATATATGTATATATAAACATATATATATATATATATATATATATATATATATATATATACACTAATTATCATAAAATTACTTTAGCTGTCGCACCTTGTTCAAATTAATTAGAGCCTCTTTTAATGTGCAGTCCATTTCAACTTCATATATTCAGAATAAAAATATAAACAATCTGTCAAGTACTTTTCCAGCAAAAAGAAGTAGAAATTATCAGAGGAAGGAAACTGTCAAAAGAATTTGACAGTACAACTTGATTTGGCAATGAATTTAAAATCCAGTTCTAAATATTATTTACCGCATCCCTTTTCTGTAAATTCCCCATAGTAACAAATAGAATTTTGGAAACTCTGTCTTCATAATTAAAACGTCATCTTTCATTCCATTCCATTTTTTTATCCAACTCTTTCGTGTAGCTGAACAAATGTAGATCATTTGGTCAATGAGATAAGCCCTGCATTGCAGAGCTTAGCTCAGGAGAGGTAACTTATTAGTAATTATAATGAGCTGAAGTGGTTATGGTGCTTGGAGTGTTTTTTAAACTATATTATATTTTAACACATTTACTACCTGCCCCTTTCTAGTATTGAATGATCCCAAGCAATTTTGCATCTTTTTTTCAAATGTTGGTAACATGTTAATCAATACTTTTCAGATTTGATTAAATTAATATTAATAATATGAAAATGTATATTCTGCATTATCAATGCTGACAAAGAGAGATATCTGTGTTTCAGGAAGAGACCACATTTTGGGGTAATTTGACAGAGAACAAGGAGATGGTGCCTAGTTCTGGACAATTTAACTGCTAATCTAAGCTGTAATGAATATGTTGCTTAGAATATCCCTTTAAACTGATTCAATGTCTATGCTTCTTCATTGGATATCCATGTCACATTACATGTAGCAAATGTATTCCGTTATAATAACTGACTATTTCTTAAAACATTTAAAAATATATAACTAGGTTTTTGAACAGGATTGACCTTCCATTGTAATATTGATCATTTTTGCTATCCAAAAATGGTAATATGTCAGGTTAAAGAGATGTTCTGAGTAATGATAACGGTCAGGCATTCCCATCAAACCTTATGACAATATGTGAAACGATGACACATTAAAGGGACACTCTGGAAAGGGACGCTTAAACCACTTTAACTTGCTGAAATGTTTAATACGTAAAGAACATGTCCTCTTCTTTTCATTTTACAAAAAGTGCAGATTTCTTTAGAAATGAATTCACCTTGTTAACTACAAAGGGTTTTTAATATGTTTTTAACATAAATAAACTAATTAGCATCTTTAATGACTATGTCCTTTCAGAATTCATTTCTGCCCTATAGTTAAAACTATACAATATAGGAAGAATATAATCATATCAAAAGGAAAATGACACGACCTTTAATGCTTAATGTTTTTCTCATCAAATGAAGGAAAAGGTTGAGTGGGTGGAAATTGCCAGGAACACAAAAATATTAGATTCATGTGCACTTTTCTTATTTTTTTTTTCTATGTATCCATATTTCAGATTTTCATCACTGTGCTTTTATGATAGCATTATACCATAGCATGTGCCCATTTTTAGTAAACCTTGTGTTAGCAGCACCTTACAGCTCTAAACTATATATATTTTGATGAATAAATACTGCACTGTAACAAAACAAGTACCGTTGGAAAGGGAACAGATTGGGCATTCAATAAACATAAATTACTTTCCTGCGATACAGCTGATTCCGTGAAATTCTGTAGCCCAGCATGATTTGTTGTCAAGTTTGTCAGATTTGAGTTAATTAACGTCCCAGTATTTTTGTGCAAGGTTAAGGTAAAAGGAAACCAAACACTGAAAATAGATAATTTGCATACAGTGCCAAATCTGTGCCTTTGCAGAAGGCCGTCGTGATGTTAGAGTGCTATGCTAGATGTCACTGTTCATAAAGCAGTGTAATGGTTTTTAGAAAACTGTTATATTTTGTAACTTTTCAGGATTATGATATCTTGTGCATATATTGCCTTAGTGTGATATGTGTAGAATGTTGCTAAAGATATTAATGGCCCAATTGCATGATATACCATTCATATGCAAATGGTGTGTTAGATATCATATTTGTGAATGCGTGTGTGAACTTCATACTTCTTATCTGTACATCAGAAAATCACTGTGCGGCCTCATTCTGATTGGCCTTTTTATTGAGTGCCTTAAAATGTTGGGGATATTGACTATTGCATTTAAGTCTGTTGGCAGTAAATTGTAGAGGGTTTCTGACAGCTCTGGTGGTTAGTATTTTAACAAGTCTAATTGTTTCTTTAGGCTAAAGCAGAAGATTCCCTGGAGTTTGAGCCATTAATTGGTTTAACTTTGGTACCGCACACAGTGCTGCTTAAATTGCATAATTCTTCTAAAATACTATTTAGTAAATAGGGGAACACACAAATAAGAACAGAGGAGCAGTATCAAATTAGTATTACATTACAATTTTTTTTTTAATTTGTTGACAATCTCTCTAAATTTTAACATATTTGTTTCACTTTAATTTATGCTGCCTTTTCACCAAGTATTAATTTGTTATATAAAAATGTTTTCTATTTTAATAAAGATTGAATAAAGATTGACTATGCTACCACATAACCACGTATACATCCAGTGCTAGGTGCAATAAAATATCTGAGAAGGTGGAAGTACTAGTCCACAGTGGTTAGAGCAGTATATAGCAGATAGCAGAAATAAAGTATAGCAGAAATAAAGCAGAAATAAAATATGACAAGCAGATAAGGCAATTCAACTGTGACAATGTAATATAAGATTAACTAAATACAGAATGAAGTCACACAGACAAAATACTCTGACCTGTGCAGCAGGAGCAGCAAAGAAAGAGGAGGAACTTAGAGTGGAAGGGCATTTTGTGGAATATCTAGCTGGTTTTTGGTTGTTCTGTTTATGATCTGTGCTGCTAGAGATTTCAGTAAACAGAGTTATGCAAAATTTGAAGCCTCCTGTCATGTAATCAAATTACAAAAAAAGGGGTTTCAGCTTGTCTAAATTTCATTATTGAGAAGAGAATTGGGAAAACGAATCAGAAAAATGAATAGGTGTATTGCTAAATATATACGTAATACCAATATTATGTTTAAATTTAGCAGAACACTGATAGGCGCATTTTCCTGCCATTTAGTTCACAGAGAAAAAGTAACTACTAGAGAGACGAGGATGAGCAGTAAATTATATATTATATATGTATTAAATATTGAAATATACAAATATAAATATATTTACTTCCCCTGCTTTATTCCCTCTATTGCTAATTTCTCACTTGATCTGTGAATAAAATCAATATTTAGTGACTGTCCCCAGTCGCCAATTACCTTTTTTCCATCAATTATTACTTTTTTTGGTACCTTGGGCAGAATCCCAAATCACAGATGAAAACAAACATGCGCAATTCATTTAGTTTGTGATTCGACTACATTCCGGCTCGGAGTTCAGGAATTTGTATGGCCCACATTCGGACAATTTTCAGTCTACCTTCTATACAATTTTAGTGGAACAACCCAGGCATGCAGTATATATTATGTAGTAAAGAGGTTTATAATGGAAAATCTGCTGTGCATACATCTTGATAGCATTATTTTGAATACAAGGGCTGCTAAAAGTCCCAAAATATGAAATGCCTTGCATCGGCATGCACAACAGAGTTCAACTTACATTAGCATAAAAAACAAATAAAAAAAACTTGTCACTGACTTTCATATTGTCAACTTTCACTGACAATATCATCGCTGTGATAGGTTTTACTGTTTTGAATCACTAATATTTGTGTTCAGGGAAGTCTCCAGAGTGAAACAGTACCCCCCATGTACAGGTTTTAGGGTGTCATAGAACGTTACAGGGTAAAATATAGTGCTAGCAAATTAAATTCTTTTGGCCTTGGTTGGCAAGCAGGTCCCTAAAATCGCAATCAATAAAATTACTTAATTATGTAAAAATATTACATAAATACGCACGTGGAATTTAAATATATATGCATATTTATATATTTGAAGTCTACGTGTATATTTATATAATTATTTATGTAATTTTGTATATGGACATATGTATATTTTGTATTATTTTTATTTATTTATATATACATAGATATATATACAATTTCATTCTAAGTGTATTTTTATATAAATATATATATATTACTATCAAAATACAGTTAGAATAAAATTTCATATAGATATATAATTTTTTTATTTTTTATTATTATTTTTACATGTTTTTATTTAATTTAAATTACTTAGCATTTGTATTTTATAATAATATTTATATACAATATTTATAGTTATTATATAATATATATATATATATATATATATACGTGTGTAATTTAATTATAAGTGTATTTTTATATCAATATATGTACATATTAATATAAAAATACACTTAGCATGACATTATATATATGATATATAGAAATATATTATATAGGTATAATATATGTCTATATATCATATATATATATATATATATACACATATATAATAATAATTTTTTTTTATTAACTTTAACTTTATTTATTTTTTATGATTTTACACATGCAGGTAGACTGCCTGTCAGCACAGACAGTCCCCCTGCAGGCAGACACATGGACACCTATTGTGACCATGTGGTCGCCCTGTTGAGCGATCACATGGCCCCAGGGGTCCTAATCCACCATGGGGAGACTGTCTGGGCTGCAGACAGTCTCCCCACAACGGGAGCACCGCCGATCGCCGCCGGGGGAACGACGGCAATCGGGTAAGTACATTGGACCGTTAGGACGGTTCAGGACCGTCATCGGTCGGCAATGCAAAAATGCCGATGACAGTCCTGAACCGTCCTCCGTCCTTAAGGGGTTAATGTTGATAAAAAACATTTTAATCCAAAATTCTAAAACATTTGGAAAGCTTATATAGATATAATATATGTCTATATATCATATATATACACACATATATAATGTTTTTTTAATTTATTTTTTATTATCATGTACCTTTAATTTAATTTTTTTATTTTACACTAACAGGGAGACTGCCTGTCAGCACAGGCAGTCCCCCTGCAGGCAGACACATGGACACCTATTGTGACCATGTGATCGCTGTGTTGAGCCTCACATGGCCCCAGGGGTCCTAATCTGCCGCGGGGAGACTGTCTGGGCTGCAGACAGTCTCCCCACACTGGGACCAACGCCGATCACCGCCGGGGGAACGACGGCGATCAGGTAAGTACATATTATCGTTAGGACGGTTCAGGACTGTCACCGGTCGGCAAGGCAAAAATGCCGATGACGGTCCTGAACCGTCCTAAGTCATTAAGGGGTTAAAAACAACAACAACAAAAAAACAATTGAACAATTTTAAGAACTTGAAATAAAAAATAAAACCAGCTACGCCCATTATAGTTAAGCAATAGTTTTTAAATGCCTCTTTTGATTCCAAGAACCTTTACTTCACTTGCAAAGAATACAAACTAGATACCTCCCCAAGCACATCTCATTACAGTCAGCCTAGCCCTGTGATGGAAGTTTATAAGCAAACCAATCACCATAAAGTTAAAACCATTAGCATATAAAACCCTTGCAACCAAGAAGGTTTGCATTTTTTTCTTTTACCTTTTTTATTTTTTTTTAACTACACTATACATTGTCACACGATCCATAATACATTTTAGAGGGAGGAAATAGCAGATATGTTTTGTTTTAATTTTGAGATGGTCAGTAAGAGGACTAGGGACTTGGTAAAATGAGGGTTGGTTTTATACAAATTGAGACAGATGTCTGGGGATCTCTTGGTGGGGTAGCCAGAATTAGTTATAAGGATCAGAGGAATTGGCATCCTCTGGTCCCTACTATTTTTTGACCAGGGTCTTGAACTTTGGTGTAAAAAGAGAGTAGGAGTTGTTTGCTGGGCCTCTAACGCCTGTTGGGGTCATTCACGAGGGCCCTACCCAGCTTATTATCTACTTCCAACTACCTTACATGAGATTGAAAAAGAAGAGGGCAGTCGTCAGGCCATCCTTGACTAATCTTTGGGTCTCATCAAATCCACTTTTTTTCCCCCCATAACCTACCCACAATGTAGTGTGAGAGTAAAAAAAGCTATCCAGCTTTCTTGTGTTAAATTATGGTGTATTTTTGTGTAATTGAATAATAGAGCTTAAGTCACAAACTGTGAAGAGCCAGGCATTGTGCAAATTCAGCACTTGCACTGGGTTAAACACAAGTGGTGACTTACGCTGAAAATTCAGACCACTGGTCTTGCGAGTAAATAACACAGAATTGTTTTTCGACAGAGAGTGAATTTGTATGACTAGTACATGGGCACTATATGCATATGTGTGTTTGTATTTGTGTCATTTCAGATACTGGGCTCATCAAACTAGCTCATCAGTCATCTTACTAGCAGAGCATCATAGTAGATGTGGACTTCAACATCTGGGATAGTAGTGGATGCCCAACAATAACAGCACCGTTTTTTTTTTTTAGTTTTTCGATATACAACCCAATGCTTAATGATGTGATGTAGTTTAACCTAGTCATGATTTTGCTGCTTAACCCCTTAAGGACCAAACTTCTGGAATAAAAGGGAATCATGACATGTCACACATGTCATGTGTCCTTAAGGGGTTAAGGGCAGTAGGTGTGTGAATCCACAACAGCTAGCATGTTAAATGATGCCTACCCCTCTCTATTCATAAATTAGATTCCGTAGAAAGAAACGAACACCCTCACCATAGTTAAATGTTTATTAATGCAACAATGTTTGCCAAGAAAATACATGCAAATGAAGTCACATAATGTTCCCGTGCTGTATTTTCTTCTATTATATAATTTGTGTCTTTCTAAGAAATGCATCCAGCATGCAAAATCAACACTCATTTATTTATTTATTTTTTACAATATATTAATTAACTTTTTTTTAAAGTCAGATAAATATCTAGCTGCTAAGTAATCATTTCAGCTCCAAATTAAATCTTAGGATTCTGCCAGCATGGTATTTTCAGAATTAATATTTGGTTGCTTAGCAACAAGCACAGGTTTAATACAGTGTATGTGAAAGAAGCATTCTTTACTTACCAAGATCACAAAGTAGTACAAGAATAAAGCAAAGGTTATGTCACTAGAATGTGTAAATCATTTTAATGCCTTAAACCCATAGTAGCTGCACTGACAGATATAAGGCTTTGAAAGATAATGCCATTTCTGGGAAGGAATTGAATATTAAACATTAACCTTTCAAGTACTGGGCAAGTGTACTTGGGAAATCAAAGGGTTTTTATAAATACTTTCATTAATCGTAAAAACAGCCTTGTACAAAACCGGGTTTTTTTGGATATAAGTGTCAATGTTCTTACTTTAAAGGGACACTATAGTCACCAGAACAACTACAGCTTATTGAATTTATTCTGGTGAGAAGAATCATTACTTTCAGGCTTTTTGCTGTAAACAGTGTCTTTTCAGAGAATATGCAGTGTTTACATTACAGTCTAGTGATAACTTCACTGGCCACTCCTCAGATAGCTGTTAGAGATCCTTCCTGGGTCATGGCTGCCTAAAATGTATCTAAACATTCAGTATCTCCTCCATCTGCATACAGACACTGAACTTTCCTCATAGAGATTAATTGATTAAATGCTGATTGGCCACGGCTGTGTTTGAATCATGCTGGCTCTGCCCCTGATCTGCCTCTTTGTCAGCCTCCGCCAATCCTATGGGGAAGCATTGTGATTGGATCAGGCCACCACTTCTGATGATGTCAGCAGACTGCTTGTTTTTCTGAGGCAAACAGCATGCAGAGTTACAGCTTCAGGCTTGAATACAGTAAGATTTTGCTATATTTATGGAGGCATGAGGGGCCCAGGGGGGCTAGATGGTGGTTTAAACACTATAGGGTCAGGAATACATGTTTGTGTCCCTGACCCTATAGTGATCCTTTAAAATAAAGCCTTTTGGAAACTCTTACAAGCACGAAATTATATTAGCACCATAGTAATTTGAATATTTGAAAAATGTTCATGAATAATTAAGGATCTAAATGTTTTCACAATTTTCCTCTATATTAACACAAAATAACACATAATGATGTTCGATAAATGTAAAGCATGCGCGTTATTAATATTTGTCAAATGCATGGAAAATATGTTTTTTTTACAAGTTCAACAACATTAGGTAATAAATTAGTAATCACATAGCGCAGCAGTAAACAATCAATCAGTATGTGAAATAATTGTTATAAAATTCGATTCAAAGTCAATGGCACCAATTTCCTTTATATTATTATATTATTAATGAAGCGCAAACAAATTCCACTGTGCTGTACGATAGGTGGACTCCTATTTGCATCAAGACGAGTTGGACACACAGGAACATAGGTTCTTGAGGGCCTGCTCAAACGAGCTTACATTCTAGATGGAGCGGGGTAAAGTAACACAAGTGGTAAGAGTAGGATGTATTTCATGTACGGTAAAAGGTTACTGGAATAGTTTACAATAAAGGGTTTGTTTATTGGGTGACACAGTTGCAGGAGAGGAAGCAGGTCTAATTGATATGCTTTCCTTTGCTTTCCTAAAGAAGTGATTTTTTTATTCATTTTTTTGAAGGAACTGTATCAGGGTGATAGTCTAACGGTGCAGGAAAGGGTCTTTCATAGGAATGGGGCAACCCCTTAGAAGTGATGAAGGTGGGTTTCAAAATTTGAGTCCGAACAGAGGATAAATACAGGACTTCGGCAGAGCGTAGGGGACTGGGCGGGACATACTTGAATATTAGTGAGGATAGGTAGGTTATTATAAAAAATATATATATCTTTAACATAGTTTACTTCGGCTATGCCAATGAATGAATGACAAGTGGGGAGATACTTTAATGTTAATTAGAAAAATCTATACATTTGCCTGACACTATTATACCACAATGTATAAATACTCTTTAAAATAGACATACCAAGAAAGCTACACTTTAACCCCTTAAGGACACATGCCGTGTTTGACATGTCATGATTCCCTTTTATTCTAGAAGTTTGGTCCTTAAGGGGTTAAATAAACACATACAAATAGCTTTATTACACTGGAACTATTTCTAGATCCAATAATACTATTATTTAAATAAAAAGAATAACAATAAGAAAGAAAAGTAGGAACAATCATTTAAATAGTGTGATAACATACATCAGAAAAAAATAAAAAATTAGAAAAAAGATAAATGAATTAAAATAAGAAAAATAAATATCATTCTGAGGTGTATTTATAAAGACTAAAATGTGTGTGCAAAAACATACTCACTTTTTATACACCTTGCTTTTGTTACAGGGAGTGAGACAGAAGGTGTGATGATATTCAACATGGCCCTTTTGACCCTTCAAATCTCTGTAAATGGGCTGAAAAAAAACAGCCTCCCTTTTCCCCCCGCAAAGTAAAGGAACCTCCAAAGTTCAATCTTTATTGTACATTCTAAAAGTCAGAAAGTGATCTCATGACACTATGTGCAATGTACCGTGCTATAGAACTTTGAAAATCCCTGCAATTTACAAATAGATTCGCTACATACTGTATGCAGGCATTGTTTCCAGAAATAGAATTTATGTCACATTGTGTTGCCATTTGCAGGGCGATAAAGTGCTTATTTTGCCCCCGGCAATTACAAACACCTATAAAAAAGATATTTCACCTCTATAACTATTTTTGTCAAAGCAAAAATATATATTTTTCTGTATTCACTAATATTTCAGTCCCTGTACTACTGCAAGATAAGAAATATTAATATATTAGTATAAGATCCAAGTACCCCATGTTTCAGGTACAAATGTAACTCATAACATGCAGTAGTGAAGGCTTTAAAGACAAATGATCATGGGTTTAATGGCTGTGAATACTTTATATACTTAGGTACTTGTTATATACACGTATCACATAAAAATTTAGAATTGTTAGAAATTAGCTAGAGAGGGATTTGGACTGTGTGTCCTGGAATGATCTAGTGAGAGATTTGGACTGTGTGTTCAGACAGTTGGGGTGTACAGAGTGGGCCAAAATTTAGAGTAGGATTTTAGGCGTCAATAAAAAATTGTTTAATGAACCAATTAGAATGATATTACATAAAATGAATGCTTAACATATGGAGATTAATTTGACTAGGTACAAAAGATGATTTTTTAAATGAGCTCTTTCGATTGCACTGTTTATAACATTAGTTGATGTTTGAGGCTCTAGCGCTTACATTTCTGCACAGATATTCTCCTTGAGGTGCTCAAGTGTATGCTGTTTGTTCACATGAATTTTGGTCCATCATGCATATTTTTTTTTATTTGATTGTATGGAGAATACTCTGATAAAACACACTAAATTTGTTAGATAATAATCAGCACTTTTTTTTTCAAAAACATTTTTTTAATTTTTTGTTCCCTTGCATCTAAAACTCTCTGATTAATTTCTTGGAATCAAATAAAATTTAAAGCCTATCCAAGTTATATCTGCTTAAAAATGACATCTTTTATGTCTTTGGAAAATTATTTTTAGGAAATGTCTTCAATAAACTTGGGACATTTACCTTAAAACATCCTTTATTTTGGGTGGTGTGTTTGTGATCATGGTTAGAGGGATACTATATATTACTATAGTAATAATATAAAGGGACTTAAGATTAACAAAACAGAGGTTAAAAATCATTCTCTATGCTGACAATAACTTAATTATGATAACATCACCTAAAGAATAAATGCCTAGTATCTAATTTTAAGCTAAATAATAATAAATCAGTAATTATGGCTTCTAACATTACAAAAACAGAAACAGACCAAATCCAAAATTACTTTGAATTTGAACTTTGCAAAACAGAGCATGGGATACTTAGGCCTCGAAGTGGTGGGAGAGGTCCAGAGAAGCATGTAGCTGAATTTTTTAAAGCGTAAATACCATTAGAAATTATGTTCTACCAAAATGGTCTTACCTTTTTCAGATGATCCCCTTGAAGATAACATCTCCATGGATAACAATGATCCAGAGAATTTTCGATGGTTTGGTCTAGAAAGGTAGAATCCCGAGAATAAGCAGAAACAGCTTAGCATTGAAAATTAAAAAAGTGGGAGATCTTTGTAAAGCTAATATTTTAACACATATATACATATCTCAACTACAAAATAATAAGAAAGAATTCTGGTATCAAGTCGAATGTGATGTGACTACTATGAACAATTGGGAAACAGCCATATGGAATATTGAAGATCCTTATAACTTAAAACAGAGTTGAAAAAATAATCTTATTGTAAATAATTTAATTGAAGAGTGGGAAAGATTAAAGAAGAAGTTGAATTTAGAAAAAAGAATTCTTAATTTCTTCAAAATCGAGATAGTCGAAGCGAATATAGAAAATATTACGATAAGAAATTGGACAAGACATGGTATGAACCATCTTATGGATGGTATTAATATTAAATCATTCCCCCGATTACAAATGGAATTTTCTCTCCCAAACAATGGATTATTCTGATACTTGAGAATTAAAAATTTTATAGACCTCTATAATACTGATTTTACATCAGAGTATTGCTCTAGGTTATCTAGTTTATTAAGTGGAAATATTGTAAATAGACCCCTGTCAAGATCAATGGAATTTATATCATCTATGTCTCCTTTGGATCTCTCAGTAATAATCACTAGATGGGAAAAAATACTGGGCCACCAAATAGATACAACTGAATGGGCGAAAGGTCTCCATATGGGTACAAAAAATATACATTGTCTAAACTATGTAGAGACCCATGTTAAGGTAATTTAGAAAAGGTATTATACCCCAGATAAGCTATACAAAATATTAGTCACAAACTCGAACTTGTGTTGGAGATGTAACCATGATGGGTTCATATATCCATAGATGGTGATATTGTCGGAAGATTCTCAGAGTTTGGAATAAACTGTTTGATTGTCTCACACAAAAGGATCTCCCCAGTTTTACAAGGTCACCTACAGTTGCTCTCCTCCATCTAAACTGGCCAAATTTAACTAAAATAGATGCTTTTTTTCTTATTCACTGCTTCGTATCTGTTAAAATTATGATCGCACGAAGATGGAGACAACTAGAATTGACTACCTGGAGTAAAATAAAAAAACAAATAAATCAACAACTGGTAATGGAGCGAAGTCTCACTTATTTAAATAATTCTAACACAAAGGGAGACAGTGATGGAATTAGTAAGAGGATAGAGGACATAAAAACGTGGTTGGAATGACCTTTGTACGTAGATATCGATCCACACCTCTTGGTATAACCTATAAAACATTTATTAAGCTCCACTCTCTGCTGCTACTTTTAACTAGTATGTTTTGAGTTAGTTAGCGTTATGTATGTTTTGTATATATTTAGCCTCTCTCTATAGAATCAGGTATTGTAATGGGTCCCCTTAATAAGTACATTTTTCTTCAAAGATCTTGATACCGATGTATAGATAATGGATTATATTAAGCAAGAGCTAGGTAAATATGTTATTTATTTATTTGTATCTATGTCTGTTATAAAATGGATTTAAAAAAATAAAAAATAAAGATTCAATAAAAAAAAAAACAACAGACATCTGTCAGCCTTTACTAACAGTCTTGTTGTAGACCTTCATCATAGCTTAAAAGAGCCCTGTGTATATGTGTCGAAATTATGAAAACCTCCCATGTCACAAAGCCTACAGACCTCTACATTTGGTATCACCTCACTGGTTGCTAACCCAGTCATAAAAGGGGTGTTGCTTCCTGCAGTGCATATGTGCCAGGATCACAGGTTGCCTGGCAAGGTGGCCAATCAGGGTTTTCCTTTATACAGAGTGCTACTAAAGAGCTCTTTATATGCCTTTGACATAATGTCTAGTGAAGACTAAGCACATTTAAATATGGTCTTGTAACCCACTTTTATCTTGTATCCTGAGATGCACAAAAATGGGCTTGCAAGCATGCCATATCTCCATCCCATGCAGTGCAATTTCCAGTTCATGTTCAAACCCCTCTACCCAAAAAAAATCCATTCTAGTGTACCCCCTTTTTGAATAACCTTAGTGAAAGACTTGTCTCCTCAGTGATCACTTTTATCTGTGACAGTGGTTTACTTGAGAAATCTTTTTATTATCTGTATATTAATCGTACTTAGTGATGATTAAAATGTGATTTAGTTTAAAAAAAAACACTAAGAAAAAAATTATATATATATATATATATACCCTGTTTTGTTCATCTTTGGTTGACTAGGAGATGTGCTGGATAGATTACTGTTGAAGCTAAAACCAAGCACACTGCCCATTTTTGGCACTCCAATTCAACAGCTTGTTACTGAACACGCAAGTGGGTGGCTGTAGCTGCTTCTAATGCTCTTAATTTGTATATTTGCACAGTTTACAGCAATTAAATTGAAATGTTATCTTAAAAGCAATCATATATTTATTACTTGATCACTCTGACTTTGTTTCCTTCCTTCTAAAGTTATATTTCTCACAGTTTCATCAATCTGGAGTGTTCAATGACATATTTGTTTTATTATTATGGCTGCGGATCTTGCCTGAAAACCAATATAATATAACATAACTGTGTCTTCGAGCACAATGTGCAATATATTTTAAGCGATGCAATGTGTTCCACATAATATTGGCAACTTCTATGAAAAGTGCTTCTGCCATATTCTTTTGTGTCCTTTACCTTTTGAAGAATACCATAATTTACATCTGACCTTCTGCCAAATAAGTGTATTTAATGGATTTTTTATTATTATAATTTTTTTATTATTATTATTATTATTGTTGTCTTTTCCACGCAATCATTGTGTCTGTATTCTTCTTTCTGGCCTCAGTTAAATAAACATCCTTAAAATTATTGGTTTAAAAGTTGAGATAGAATTTTCAACCACGTTGCACGGAAATAAATTTGTAATTGGAATTGGCCCTGCTTAGTGGTATGTAAAATTGGAACAACAATTATTCCAAGAATGTTCTCTGGTTTCTTTGTTCTTCCCTTGTTTCCGTGGCAACAATATGTAAGAATACAAACACAATCAAATACAAAACGACTGGGGATCAAGTGCATCTCTGGTCTAAGTAAGCATCTATCCCTGGAGGGCAGATATGTCTAAACACTATTATTCTGTCACTGTAACTATATTGTAAATCTTCCTTATGTTTGCTTAACCCCTTAAGGACCAAACTTCTGGAATAAAAGGGAATCATGACACGTCACACATGTCATGTGTCCTTAAGGAGTTAAAGGGGCCACTCCAAGCTCATTTCTGCTATAATGCAAACCATTGTTAAATAATTATCCAAGCGTGATTTGCATGCTGCAAAATGAGAAAAAATTAGAGCAAAAAAAGATAATTTTGACTTTTATGTTTTCATCCCTCTGCTTCATTGAAAGCACTTTCGTTTTCACACATTGGGAGCCTTAGATTTGCTACTAAGCATATACTAAGTATAAGTAAGTAAGGGGTGGAATATATCCATAGACGGGGATTGTATCGGCCAGGCGCATATTATATCTGGAGCTGAATATAGGCTCCAGAAAATTGTAAGTGCAAATTTTCCTTTGTTTACCTCTATCAGCAGTTTAACATACTACACTATATTCGTGTCCTCTCGTCTATATTTCCCTGAGCTTGAGAAGACTACCACAGGCGCTGCTTCCTGAAACTACCTTCTATAAATACCAAGTATATCTAATGTTCCTCCATAAAAATGATTAAGAAGAACTTAAGCATTCAAAGTTCTGCAGTCATCAATGTAGAGGTATATGTCTGCACTGCTCATATTTATTGTTAATAACCACACAACTGTATGACATTACAGGCAAGTGTTGTGCTGCACCCATTGGTTCCAGTGGATGGTCCGTGATTGGTTGAGAAATTGTAGTCATTTCCTGTTTGTTGCAGGAAACTACCACACGCCCCGGATGTCATGCAAGAGAAACATTGTGGGGAAAGTATATGTACACATGCCAAAGCATATATACCATGACACCTCTGTTTCCATGGCCCTCATTACTTAAAGCAGCTCTGTCACTGTCTTTGGTCTTTCCATAATTTGCAAAGACCCCAACAGTGAATGTACCACTGGCAGGGCAGTGGCGAGGGGAGCAGGGGCATGTAAGTTAAGTTACCTGAACCTGCCCCTCATGGGTGCCACCATCTTTTTCCTGATGGTCTTCTTCAGTTCCTGGTGCTTCAGCTGCCAGAAGCCTAGTCAGTGTTGTCCATGGAGGATCCCATGAGACAGCGGTATCCTCCATAGGCAGAGAATTTACCCCCCACAGCTCTCACTAGTGAAAACTGAGGGCTTGACAAGGCTTGGAAAAAGGTACCTCTGCATTTTGTCACGCATAGGAAAAAGTAGTCCCTACAGTGTCTCTGTAAATATTTTAACTGGGTTGGATTTTCTGTGAAATTGCAAAAGAGTAACGAATTGACTGTGTCCAGACAATGTTATGCCACCAATCAAAAATGTCTCTTACCATTGTCTGGTCAATAACACTGTTTCTTCTTAACCAGAACCTTTGGCATCATAACTCTTTATTTGTCATTCTTAGGCAGCCTTCACTCTCCAAAAGAACGTTCCCTCTCAAGACATATGCTAGCTAACATAATATATGGTGCTGCTATTTCATGGTTGAATACTAAAAACAAATGCTGTTCAATTTAAAAAAAATATATTGTATTGAAGAATACTATAGATTGTTATTATTTATAAGAGAATTGCATTTTGTATTTTAATTATCCAGAAAGATTATGATGCTGGAAAGGTCTCAGTGCCCAAGTAGAGTGTAGTAGTGCAATGCAATGTAACACATTCTTCTAATCGGAGTCAGTAACAAGGCTTTGCTCAGAGGATTAAGAGATAGATCCTGCTGCATTATTAGAAAACCTCAAAATGCAACTTTCTGTTCTATGCATTGCCATTTAAAAATAGTTTGCAATGCATATTTTAATGCCCTTTTCTTCTCACTCCCCTGAAAATGCAAATGGCCTTCAATGAATACAGTACAAAGTGGGTTCTGACATTTTGACTGCAGAAATATAAATGAAATAGGACCCACGTTACCAATGATTCAGTCATCTGTCATCCTGATAAATGGATTAGTGTAAGCGGTGCTCCAGTGGGTAAATGCAGCCTATAGGGCTTCTAGCTAATTATGTTTAAGTTGTTTAGTATTGCTGGGAAGCTGCATCCAGGCATTCTGCTGAGAGCTTTGATGCAGCGTGCACCATTAGACAGTGTGTTCAGAAACTCATTACCCTTTCATGCTTTCTTCTGCCTGCAATGTAGAAAGCTGACATGAAATAGAGAACAGGAATCAATACCTGAAAAGACATTTTAATTTTGCCTCTGGTTCATTTCCTGATTCAGTAGCAGACGTGGACCCTGTAATGTTTCTGACAATAACAGCTTTTAAATAGAGGAAAGTAGTCTTTTATTATGTCGTGCCCTGTCTCTGGTTACACAAACATCTGCTTATATTAGCAGATTCTGCAAGGGTAAAAGCAGGGTACCATAGGATAACTTGATTTGCAGACGGCATGACATCTGACCAGAATCAGGGTGATATTTCTAGGTGGCCAATCAGAGATAGTCTTCAAGGTTGATTAGTGAACAAAGTGACACTTCAGTATGGAGCACTGGTTTATCTATCATTTTAAAGTTGGATCACCATATGTTAAGCTTGTGTTACAGAATTACTAGTTTTAGTAGTAGCAGTGATAGCACAAAAGATTTTCACAGAAAAGTATGGTTAAAAGATCACTATAGTGTCAGGAAAACAAACTCGTTTTCCTGACACTATATAATCCTTAGGTCCCCCCACCCTCAGGGTCCCCCTCCCGCTGGGCTGAAGGGGTTAAAACCCCTTCAGCCACTTACCTTAATCCAGCGCCGGGCTCCCTCGCCGCTGGTGACCTCTTCTCCCCGCCGACGTCAGCTCCCGAGTGGAGTGGAAAGCGCATTCAAACATTCAAACATCCTATGGACGTTCTGCACGCTGAATGTGATTTTCGCATCCAGCGTCGCAAAAGCGCCTCTAGCGGCTGTCAGGAAAACAGCTACTAGAGGCTGGATTAACCCCGCAATGTAAACATAGCAGTTTCTCTGAAACTGCTATGTTTACATCTGAAGGGTTAAAACCTAGGGGACCTGGCACTATAGTGTCCCTTAAAGTCACAGGATGTCCAGAGCCCACAATAAAGACTTTGATGGATATTCAGGTATGAAATCTATGCTGAATTTTCTGAAATAGGACAACAAGAAATAAATCTGGTATGGTGAGGTAGGAGCTTCATATCATGACTGTCCCATCTAATCCGAGATTATTGGGAGATATGCTATTGCACCCTGAGATAGCAAGCCGTTGACCACATATTCTAAAGAACAAAACATGGACTAGTTAAATATCTATACCTACCAGAATCACATTTTTTATCTATACGATTTCTCAAATATGGTTTCACTTTAAACTTTATGGCAGTGCTACTTCTGTTTAACATTAAAAGAGCACTATAGGGTCAGGAACACAAGCTTATATTTCTCACCCTATAGCATTAAAGCCACCATTTAGCCCCCCATGCCCTCTCTTGCCTCCCTAAATATAGTAAAATCTTATTTGTATTCAAGCCTGAAGCTGCTGGCTCTGCCCCTGTCTGCCTCAGAATAGCAAGCTGTCTGCTGACATCATCAGAAGTGTTGTTCTGAGCCAATCACAATTCTTTCCCGTAGGATTGGCTGAGACTGTGAAGGAAGCAGATCAGGGGCAGAGCCAGCACAAGTCAAACACAGCTCTGGCCAATCAGCATCTTCTCATAGAGATAAATTGAATCAAGGAAGGTTCAGTGTCTGCATGCAGAGGGAGGAAATACTGATATGTTGTGATGCACACTAGGCAATAGACATGTGCAATTCGTTTTGGTCCGAATTAAAATTCAGCCGAATTTCAGGTAATTCGGACATTCGGGTGCTTCTGTGCTCTGTGCATCAGACTACGTTTGATTATGTCCTTTTTTTTTTTTTTTTAAAGGCTCTTGGTCACTCACAAAACATTAAGGACATTGTCCCCTTGATTTTAGTATATAGATTACATTTGGATATTGTGTGGGCAAAATTCCAGCGAAAAAAAAGGTATAATAATTATTCGAGCATTGTTTGTTACTCCTCCCCTTACCCTAAAAAATCCATTGCTAGGAACAAAAACAACACATTTTGGGATGTAGAGTCTATCATTTCTGCAAGTGTGCTTATGTAAGAAGAGGCATACATCACCATAACTGTCATATATCTAGTTGAGCTTAAATCCAGCAATGCAATCTTAACCATTCTCTCTACATTTGCTAGCTATTTAGTAACCTCTACCTCACATACCTGTCTCTTGCTCTATCCTAAAGGGCAGCACTCTACTCTCTCCTCCAGCTCGGATTCACTCCCACCTTATTTGATTGCTATTTCCTGTCCGATTGTGTTTTACACCCCACCTCGTATAGACTGTAAGCTCGTTTGAGCAGGGTCCTCTTCAACCTATCGTTCCTGTAAGTTTTCTTGTAATTGTCCTATTTAGAGTGAAATCCCCCCTTATAATATTGTAAAGCACTACGGAATCTGTTGGCGCTATATAAATGGCAATAATAATAATAATAATAATAATAATAATAATAACTTGTCTTGCACAGTAATTAGATGCAATTTTGAACACAGTACGTTAGTCTGTCATATAGTGGACCTTAAATAAATATATAATGATTGATTAACAGGCGGTGTGAATGTTGATGGCCGTCTCTGGTGTTCATCAGCAGCAGCATAGGACTCGATTTTATATTTTGGGATTTTTTTCAAATTATTAACCATTTTTAGATGACCTTTTCAAATTATTTAATATATTGTTTTTTATATATCATATATTTTTGCTATTTTAATGTTTTGAAAAAAAAAATCATATTAAAAGTTTATCCAAAAATATTAAGTGATTTGAAAAGCTTATAAAAAAAATATTAAATCAAGTCCATGCTGTTTTAGTTTTATTTATATTTTTAGCAGTGCACCTACAAGATCTAAAAACTGATGAAACAATAACCTCAAATCTTAGTTGTATGGAAAATTAGATTTATATTCATAAAACGTTTTTTTTGTTTTTTTTTATATTTTACTAGAGTTGAGGGTGTATTTATTTAAAAGCAGACATAAAATAAAATTACAGAAGAGGGAAAAAAGAAACTCTATTCATTACTTAGATTAAAAAGGTTATTTAATAATTATTGATTATTAAAGCCTCCATTAGCACATTGTTTAAAAATATTGCACTTGGATTTTCCCCAGGAGGTTTAAACATAGCAACTCGCATTAAGAGCCTGTTTATTAAATGCTCAGTGGGCTCATGCTGGCTATTTTACACCAAAGGCTCATTTCACTTTAGGTAAAAAATCCAAAATGGACTTCAAGATGGGTACACAACAATGGCAATAATGTTACTCATTGCTGATATTTGTCTTTGAGGAACTTTACACTTGGCTTGTATCTGAAACCAAAGTACCTCTAGTGTGTTTTCATATAATTTTTTTTTCAGTTAAAAAAAACAATAGAATATACTATATTTTATAAAATTACCTCATTTCTGTGAGTGGTAAAAGTTTTTTTGGAGATATTAATCAAATCTGAAACTTATTAAAAGATAATACAAAAAGGAAAAGAGATATAGGTTGCACCACATAAATATGGGCAATATATGCGTGAGATAATATAAGATAGTATTTTCCTACTTGATTGCACTTTTACTTAATTGACTCCTAAATGATGAATATCTTTATACTAACCCTACTAGTTTTAGAATGTATGTTTTGTGACAGGATGTGCAGTTAGTGCATTAACCAAACAAGCTAAATTATTTTTTTTCCAAGTCTAAATAATAGAGAAAGTGCTTAAAGGACCACTCTAGTGCCAGGAAAACATACTCGTTTTCCTGGCACTAGAGTGCCCTGAGGTTGCCCCCACCATCAGGGTCCCCCTCCCGCCCGGCTCTGGAAAGGGGAAAAGGGGTAAAACTTACCATTTTCCAGCGCTGGGCGGGGAGCTCTCCTCCTCCTCTCCGCCTCCTCTCCGCCCCGTCGGCTGAATGCGCACGCGCGGCAAGAGCTGCGCGCGCATTCAGCCAGTCGCATAGGAAAGCATTTACAATGCTTTCCTATGGACGCTTGCGTGCTCTCACTGTGATTTTCACAGTGAGAATCACGCAAGCGCCTCTAGCGGCTGTCAATGAGACAGCCACTAGAGGATTAGGGGGACGGCTTAACCCATTAATAAACATAGCAGTTTCTCTGAAACTGCTATGTTTATAAAAAATCGGGTTAACCCTAGCTGGACCTGGCACCCAGACCACTTCATTAAGCTGAAGTGGTCTGGGTGCCTAGAGTGGTCCTTTAACAGTGATAGACATTAAAGGGTTTGTTCACTAAACAGTGGGATGCAAACAAAATAGCTTTGGGTAAAATAGTCAAACTTGCACTATATACCTGAGCTGTAGAATTTTCCAAAATTGAAATTTTGTGCCAAAATGTCCCGTTTCAGTTTTCAATATTTTACAAATCCATATTTATTAAACCCCTAAATATCATGCAGGTATTTGGGTGGTTCCAGACTTTTGACTTGCTTTGTCCGTTCTTTAGTAATGCTTTTAGTAATACTTCAAACTTCTAAAGCACGGAAAAGATTTATGTGTGAAAGGTGTCTTCTTTTCTCATTTTACACAAAAGTGCAGATTTCAGTAGAATTGGCACTTTTATAAAATTAACTTTGTTACATCCTCTCTCTGTCAAACAACCGACCCTACTACTTTCTAGTAGTTTAGCTCAATGGAGCTACCGGTAAACTGAAGAGGCAGCAATTGCCCAGACTTGTCATTGACCTGCATTGGGAAACCTGTAATAGAGACTGCTACAGAAAGTCTTGGCTGGGCAAGAAGGAGATAGCTTGCAAAAACTGCAGACAAGGGATCTGCAGCTGTACAAGCTATTTTATTTAGCCTCCCCCAAAAATACTCAATTAAATGTATGCATTGGATATATATGTACTAAATAGGGATTTGTTTCTTTTTTTGCATTTGGGGACTCCCAATAAATGTCCCTTTAATGATTATTGGGAATGTACAGGAAAATCACTTTTAGAGTTAAAAGTCCACACATAAGTCTAGGGATGGCAATGTAGAATAGTACAGTGATTGCAGATAAAACTATGAACATGTCAGTTTCAAATTAATGAGGATGTAAGTAGCAAGTCACAGTCTACCGGTAACACATTTTTAAAATGAAAATCTGTGAACTGATACACTAGTCAATTCAGCAGAAAAAAACTCTTGTATTTATAGGGTCATGAACAATAGTCACAAAACATTGATGTGTTCTGTGTATAACCCCTAAACATGTCATTTGTTGACCTTTTCTGCAATTTGCAAATAAAGATCCTTATTAAATTTAATTTCCACCTGATTTATGGTTATCTTCAGTTATTGTTACATCTCTTCTCCTTCCTTTGCTTCTGCACGTTCATGCAATTACCTCAAGAGGAGACAAAACACATTTTAATTATTTTTATAGATGTTCGCTCTCCCGTGGGGGATATTACACACTTGCTCTTCATAGCAACGATTCTCGTTAACACGAAAAAAAGAGCATCTCCTGTAGCTGTTCGTTTCGGCTTTCAGTGTTTAGTGGAGATTACTCACTCATTACCCTCAGAGTACGCCCCTCACCATGGGGTACTGTGTTAAGATTTATTGTTTGATGGGTTTACATTAAAACTTAAATAGAAAGGGGAAAAAAAGTCTGCACGGCTCATTTGCTTCTCCTTGTGCAATTTGGGTATTGAACTAATGTACTAGAGAAGAAAAGAATGCTTTGGCATTTCAACTAATAGAATAATGAAGGTATATGGAGCAATGAATTAATGACGGTTTATGGACTCGTGGAATAACGAAGGATAATAAGCGAAGGAAATTATCTAGGTATATAGAGAAACATATAATGAAGGTATATAGACTAATGGAAGAATGAAGGTGTAGAGACCTAAGGAATAATAAAGGTCTTCGATTAAAAGTGTCACGATTCTGGGAACCAAAACACGCTAACATACACGCAGAAAACGTGCAGTACCGGACCTTAGAGTGGCCGGGCTAAGCACACAAAGAATAGTCAGGAGACAAGCCGAGTAAGGGGAACCAGAAGACAGAATAACGAGAGACAAGCCGAGGTCAAAGGGTAGGAGAAAATCACAAGGTCGGATAAACAAGCCAGAGAGTACGTAAACCAGAGAGAACCACAAGTAGAACAGCAATACTAGAAAGCAAAGACCACAACAGGGCAGAGAGAGACAGGAAAGGTAAGTATTTAAACCCATTGCTTAACTCTGATTGGATAATTTCCAATCAGAGTTAACAATCACACGTGGGAGATATTTATACCTCCCACTGTGATTGAGGCACTGTGCCTTTAACGCCGGGTCAGGTGGCTGACCCCGGCGTTTACAAAACTGTGTGGTCTCCCAGCGTGCAGCGTCATGCATGCTGCCGCTGGAGGACGAAGAGGAAGACGCGGGCGGCATCCGAGGCTGGGAGGATGCCGCTCGCCGAGCGCACGAGGAGAAGGGGACCGCGGACGGCTGGAGGGTGAGTGCCGCGGGCGGACTGCAGCCTCCCCTCGCAGCCGCCCGCAGGATCCTAACAAAAAGAAATTGAGGTGTTTAGGCTAAAATAATACTGAAGGTATGTGGCCTAATTAAATAATAAAAACATATTACATATATCATAAAGAAAATGTTCCAACTAGGGGGAAGGTGTAAACATGTATGTGAGAATGTAGGTGTGGACTAAATAAATGATAGTGAATGAAGTAAAAGAAATAAAATAAGAAGTATAGACTAATGGTATGATTAAGATGTGTACACACAAGATAATAATAAAAGTGTATAAGACTAAGGGGATATTTCATGGGGTATTGAAAGCACAGTGACCAAGCATTTTTAATCCTCAGTGCCCAAAGCCCACCTCTTTTCCTTGCAACATCATAATGGAGAAATCTAACCTCCTTATAGTACATACGAGTTCTTGTAAGGTGTGAACAGTGGCAGCTCAAACGATTCACCCGATTTATCCTACAACCTAGTATTTAAAAGCTGCTCATTGCATGGCATGATCAAATTGTATATAGCAATATAATGCCTTGAGTTTGGGGCCCAAGGGATTATTTTAGTTTTGGTCAATCCTATGGAAAATAATTATTAGTAATTAATCATTTAAAATGCATTAACAGTGCTTGAAGAAGCACACTTAGCATGAAGACAACCACACAAGTGAAAATTTGTCATTGTCAATTAGTGACTTTTAAATTTTAATTATATCACATTTTTCCTATTTTTTATGGTACCATTACAGTATAGTAATATATCACATTTTCCTATTTTTTATGGTACCGTTACAGTATAGTAATTTCTATGGTACATTCAAAGTAATTTTGGCAGGGCTAGCTCATCATGCTTCATAACATGTCCTAGTTTGACTTCTAAGGCAGACTTTCTCTGATCCTAACTTTATGTTAAAGGGATTTGAAGAAAAACATAGGAAAGAACAGATACACCCCAGTGTTATTCTTGTTGACATCAGATTAACAAACAAGTCCATCATCCAACATTTTTAATGCTGTAAGCATGTAATCCTAGCCTCACTTGCATGAGACAAACTGGGAAATTTAAAGCCAAAAGTAAATAAATGGTTAAATAATTCACAGTGATCATATCACCAAGTACAATTTTAAAACTTCTAATGCCACAGAATGCCAGTCTGCTACTCTGATAGGTCCAAGTCAGAACATATCCAATACCTTTAACTTTAAGTTTCCAAGTAAGGTCAATGTCACACTCAGGGCCGGCGCTACCTGTTAGGCGGACTAGGCAGCCGCCTAGGGCGCCCCTTGGGAAGGGGCTCCGCCAGGAGCGCCGGCCCCCCTCATGCTGCAGCCGCCCGAGTGCTCTGTAGAGAGCCTCAGGCGGCTGCAGCTTTGCCCGGGCTGGTGCGTCCATGAGGGCACACCCAGGGCCGGTGCAAGGATTTTTGCCGCCCTAAGCAAAAGTAAAGTTTGCCGCCCCCCCATGTGACATCACAATGCCCCACCCATATGATCTGCCATGTTAACTAACGCCAGTGCTGCAGTACCACCGTGTTTACATTAAAAGGCCTGCAGGGACAAGCTATAGACACCAGAACCACTACATTAAGCTGCAGTGGTTCTGGGGACTATAGTGTTTCTTTAATGTGAGGTAAATTAGAGATTAGTGCCACGAGTAATATACTAGATTGCCTACTTACAACCAGATGAGGATGATGATGGGCTCTAGCTGCAGTCTGGCTCCACTGGTCTGGTGTAGAACAGGCTCTCTGGAGGCTGTTTGTAACTGTGGTCACAAAAATCAATGTTCTGGGAGAACAGGAAGCAGCTCCATTTTTTGGGGGCCTTTTACACAGCTCAAGGTCTGAGTCCCAGGGTCCACCTTCATGTTCCACCAATGAGTTTGTTCACAGGGGGTGGAGTGTGTAGGGGATGTCCTGATATGTGTGTAAGGAATGCATTGTGTGAATCTGTGTGTGTAAGGGATGCATTGTGTGTAAGGGTTGCATTGCTTGTGTGTGTGTCTGTGTGTGTAATGCATTGTGTGTGTAATGCATTCTGTGTTTTTCTGTGTGCAAGGGGTGCATTGTCTTTGTGTGTAAGGACTGCAAGGTGTGTTTCTGTGTATGTACGGGATGCAGTGTGTGTGTGTGTAACGGGTGCATTGAGTGTGTGTAAGGAATGCATTGTGTGTTTCTGTGTGTGTAAGGGATGCATTGTGTGTAAGGGTTGCATTGCTTGTGTGTGTGTCTGTGTGTGTAATGCATTGTGTGTTTTTCTGTGTGCAAGGGGTGCATTGTCTTTGTGTGTAAGGGGTGCATTGTGTGTGATTGTGTGTGGGTGTGTGTGTGATGGATGTCAATCTCTCCCCCCTCCTTTGTCACTCTCTTCTCCCCCCTCTCCCTCCCTTGTCACTCTCTTCTCCTCCCTTGTCACTCTCTTCTCCCCCTTGTCACTCTCTTCTCCCCACTCTCATTCCCCCTCCCTTCCCTGTCACTCTCACCCCCTGCCAATTTCTTCTTCTCCCCCCCTCCCCTGCCAATTTCTTCTTCTCCCCCTCCCCTGCCAATTTCTTCTTCTCCCCCCTTCCCCTGCCAATTTCTTCTTCTCCCCCCTCCCCTACTAATTTCTTCTTCTCCCCCCTCCCCTACTAATTTCTTTCTCCCCCCCTCCCATACTAATTTCTTTCTCCCCCCCCCCCCCCCTACTAATTTCTTTCTCCCTCCTCCTCTACCTCTATTGTAGCGTGGCCGAGCTTTGTATGGTCCGCGGGTACAGGGAGCTTTTGTTTCCTGTACCCGGCCGGACTAAAAGGAAGTGCACACTGAGTGTGCACTTCCTGTTAGTCCCACCGGGTACAGGAGACGGATGCTCCCTGTACCCGCGGACCATACAGGGCTCGGCCACGCTACAGTGAGGGAGTGACAGGAGGGAGCGCTGAGCGCTTCCCTCCTGTCAGCCCCTCTCCTCATGCTGCGCCCGGGCGGTGCGCCCTCATGGACGCACCAGCCCGGGCAAAGCTGCAGCCGCCTGTGGCTCTCTACAGAGCGCTCGGGCGGCTGCAGCATGAGGGGGGCCGGCGCTCCTGGCGGCGCCCCTTCCCAAGGGGTGCCCTAGGCGGCTGCCTAGTCCACCTAACAGGTAGCACCGGCCCTGTATAAGATTCCCAAATAGTAAATGTGTTTCAAACCAGTGTCAGAGTTCCCTGTCTTTCATCTTGTTTACACCTTCATTGAAAGTAGATGCAAACTGTATTGTCACTTTAGCAATACGAAGTGCATTAAAATCGGAGTTAAAAATAAGAGACACTTGAACATCACATCTGGTCCCTAAGTAAATGTAATGCAGATGCACAACATTGCAGGATATTATAAATTACTCAGTGTTTCTCAGTTTCAACCAAGGTGTTTCCCACATATATGTAAATATGCTCTGTAATTTCCGGACCACTTGAATTACTGTACTGCTCTTTGTAAGATAAGTCAAAAATTAAGCTGTATATAGTCTAGAAATATGCAGAGTGCTGTGCATCTTTCTATACTGAGTAAATACAATGTAATTCAGGTTTGTGAAGGTAAAATATCAAAAATAGTACTTATATATTTGTACTTATAAGCTATTGCTTGCTAAATATATGTCTCCCATTTTCTGAAAGCATTTAAATTACACATTTTCAACTCAAATGTATGTATGTGTATGTATGTCTGTCTGTGTATGTATGTCTGTCTGTGTATGTATGTCTGTCTGTGTATGTATGTCTGTCTGCATGCATGTATGTCTGTCCGTATGTCTATGTATGTATGTATGTCTATGTATGTATGTCTGTATGCATGCATGTCTATGTATGTATGTCTGTCTGTATGCATGTATGTCTGTATGCATGTATGTCTGTATGCATGTATGTCTATGTATGTATGTCTATGTATGTATGTCTGGATGCATGTCTGTATGTCTATTGTGGCGAAACCAACCTCGCCACTGTGAACTGGAGAAGCCTGGTTGCTAACCTCCTGCCCAGTGATTATGGCCCTGGACTATATTGCCCTGTAAAACTTACAGTTGGGGGTGGCGAAACCGACCTCGCCACGTGTCCTTGGAGGGGGCTGATTGCCCGCCTCTTGCCTTTGGACTATGGACCAGACTTTATGGGAATGTGATACCCCAGATAGCTATACCATGGAGCCTATTCATATAATGAAAGACTATGGGAAAGACTTTAGCTCCATGGCAATTGTACTGTGTGAATAGGATCTGCGCGCTATTCGGTAGTTTTGTGCGCTCAGATCCCAGCTATCTGGGGATATGTGAAATGTCTGTGTGTTATGTGTAAAATGTGTCTTTATGTATTTTAAAGGGTTTTATGTCGTTTTGCAACCATGTGGTTAATGGAGTCTGCCTCTAGTCCTGGATAATTGGATTACTTCTCCAATTAACTCCAGGGCAGAAGGGAGGAAACCAGGGTGCATTGTGGGGATGTTTTTCTGCCAGCCAGGAGGGACAAAAGATACTTTTAGTAACTTTTGAACCCCTGGTCGGATTCATGCCATGTTTTAATATGTTGTTCCCCTGAATGGATTGATTGTGGATATGTATTTTTATATGAATGTGATGTATGGTTTTAAAGTTATGAAAGTTGTGTAAAAGTATATTTTACACTGTATGCATAATGGGATTATGTGTCACACTAAGGGGAGGGGATGTGTGGGAGGTAACATCTATGTCATTGGTTATTTTATGCCTCCCCCTGGGTGTGGCCTGTATGTGTGAGAAATAAAAGCCGGGCTGGATGAGCCAGTCCAGAGTTCCTGTTTTACCCTCAAAGCGATGTGTCGTCTCGTTCTTTGGGGGAATTGGATTGTATGCTGACTGCCAGGAGTGTAAGCAGATTATATGCTTTTCTTGTTCAGCTGTTCCAGTGTTCGTGTGTCTCCAGTCGGGAGAGTGGTGTTTGCAGTAGCTGCCTGTGCATCTGGAAAGGGGATTATCGCCTAAACTGGGTTTTATCCTCTTGTAAGTGAAACGGTCCGTTACATCTATGTCTGTCTGACTGCATGCATGTATGTCTGTCTATGTATGTTTGTGTATGTCTGTATGCATGCCTGTTTGTATGTATGTCTATGTATGTATATATGTATGTCAGTATGCATGTATGTCTGCATATCATTATGAACGTAGGTCTGTGTGTATGTGTGTATTGATGTCTGTATGCATGTATGTCTGTCAGTATGTCTGTATATATATGCATGTATGTATGTATGTATGTATGTCTGTATGCCATTATGAATGTATGTCTGTGTATGTCTGTATGCCATTATGAATGTATGTGTGTATGGATGTCAGTGTCTGTATGTATGAATGTGTGTGTGTGTGTATGTATGTCGGTGTCTGTATGTATGTGTCTTTATGTCCTCTTGCATGTGTGTCTGTATGTATGTTAGTATGTGTCTGTCTGTCACTATGTATGCCTGTGTGTATGTCTCAGTATGTGTGTGTCAGTATGTATGCCTGTATGCGTGTATGTCTGTTTCAGTATGTGTGTCTGTTAGTATGTATCTGTGTCCTTTTGTATCAGTGTGTGCGTTTCTGTCTGTGTGTGGACTCAGTGGGCGGTATTTGGAGGTGGGCCCCAGGGGGCCCAGACCCTGAGCTGAGTTAGGGGCCCCAAAATTTCTGGTGGCGGCCCTGTAGGTAAGCTCAGTAAAGACATGTTAGTAGAGAGATTTTAGGAGTAGCTAGCTAGCACCACTGGGCTGACTATGTATGTCCTGTGGATAGGTCGTAGGTAGTAACTTATAATATAGATCTAACAAACTAATAATAACATATTCAAGTATATACATATATACAAGCGGTATATACTGTATTTGTGATGACTGCTCTGTTGGTTCTATCAACCTGCTGTTTGTTTGGATCGGAGCATGCCCTGCATACTAAGCAGCAGACATGGTGCCTTACTAGTCTACACCTCCGTATTGACTTAGGCCTTGACTCTGGAACTCTTAGGTTTAGGAGGTGGGGGGGGGGGAGGGGGAAGTAAGTGCAACTTTCCTATGGGCGGCTTGTATTTAAAGCTGCTGACATGGCATTATAAGAAGGGCTGATTAACTAAAAGATAATGTTTCCAAAAGAAAATTTAAAGAACGTCAAAGTGCTAGTGGTATAGAGTCTCTCATCATTCACATCAGGCAATGCTTCTTGTGAAAAGCAAACCCAGAACTGGTGTGTGTTTTTTATAGGGCAGGGCAGCTGTAACCAACACCTCCAATCTCATCTTATTGATTGGACTCCAGTTGGCTGACATCTCACTCCAATTAGCTCTTGGAGATGTCATTAGTCTAGGAGTTCACATACTTTTTCCACCTGCACTGTGAATGTTTACATGGTGTGTTCAATAAAAACATGGCAACATCTTATTCTTTGTGTGTTATTAGTTTAAGCAGACTGTGATTGTCTATTGTTGTGACTTAGATGATGATCAGATCACATTTTATGACCAATTTGTGAAGAAATCCATATCATTCCAAAGGGTTCACATACTTTTTCTTGCAACTGTATAACAGGTATCAACAAGGAGATCATAGAATGACAATATACTTAAACATATCTACCCAATATGTAAGCAAAGACTAGTACCAAAGAAAAAAAGTAGGAAAATTCTGATCTAAATAATCCACATTAACACCTTAAGGACACATGATGGAAATATTCCGTCATGATTCCCTTTTATTCCAGAAGTTTGGTCCTTAAGGGGTTAAATATAGGGGATAAGTGAAAATGTTAACTTTCTTCTTACTTTTTTTTTTTTTTTTTTTTTTTAGAGTAAACTCTAAAATACAGTACATGGAATATAGGCTGAGTGAATTCTAGCCTTGCATAGTCGTTTAATTTTTTTATTGAAAGCAGGCATGTTCAGCCAAAGATCATGTATTAATAGTTTAGTGGTGGTGGAATTGAAGGGATGATTTGGACAGAAGCTCTCATGCTATTCTCTAGTGTGTTGTATTTTGCAATCTAATTTCTGCACAGAATAAAGAAATGTCTCTGTCCTTTGAACATGATCCATCTCATTGATAGGTTTTACTTAGCATTATGAGAAACTATTGCAGTTCAAGAGAAAGTGAAAAGACTTTTAACATACCGTCTCATATGTAAGCCTGGCTTCACGCATTTAGACATGTCTTTTGATGAAGTGTATCCCCTATCATGTAACCCTGAGGGGTTACTGATATCTGTTAGACAAGCACAACTGGGTTTCAGTGTGATGGGAGCAAGAAAAAAGTAAATGGTCCAGCTAAGTGACATAAAACAAATATATAAAGGACTTTCAAAAACTTCTGCGGCGTACAGTTTTTAGAGACTAGATTGATATAATTCAAAGAATTGACGTTCAATATGGGCTTTTTATTGGACAACATAATAGATTGAGGTTTAGAAAGATATATCAGAGAGTTTAAAGCTATGTTCTGATTCACTTGAATGAGCCATTTTTCCTGGATCTATAGTTGCATTGATCTGGAGGGCAAACAAAGCCACAATGATTGACTACACATTGTTCCTCATGTGCCATTCCAAAGTGAATACAAACTTTCCTGGTTTAAAATGGTTTTCATTTATGTTGCCATTTTTCAGAATTTTTGAAATGGACAAAAAAGAGAGACATGTTTAAGCTCACACAAGAGGAGGTGAGAAGATTGTTCGTGATGTATCAATTATTTTTTGCTATTAAACGGACGCTATAGTCACCAAAACAACTTTGGCTTAATGAAGCAGTTTTTCTGTACAGATTATGCCTCTGATGTTTCGCTGCTTAATTCACTGCTATTTTTATTTTTTATTTTGTACTGCTTAAAAACAGTTTGAACCAATAACTAGACGTCTGTGCTGGCGGCAGCGCTGTACAATTGGGAATAAGACAGTACAATATAAATAGACCAATGTAAGAGGTAAGAGGGTCCTGCCCATGAGAGGCCACTGAAGATCTTTTATACAGAGAACTTTGCTAGATAGCCCGTGAGCTTACAATTTAAAATCTAAATAAATATTCAAATGTAACAAACACATGTACCTATTGCTTATTAAATTGTATTTTCAGGAAACAGCTACGAGGAATCAGAAGGGAACGAGAGTGAGTACTGCAAAATATACATTTTACATATATATATTTTGCAGTACACACTTTCACTTCACAGTTCAAGGGAAAACAAGTAATCTATATAGCGAAAAAAAGGAGGTGCAGTTAAAACAAAATGTGTATTAACCCCTTAAGGACCGGACTTTTTTTGCGATGTTGTACATTTGCGACCAGGCATCTTTTTGACACTTTTGTGGTGGTTGTGTTTAGCTGTAATTTTCCGCTCTCTCATTTACTGTTCCCATACAAATTATATATTGTTTTTTTTCAGGACAAAAGGGGCTTTCTTTACATACCATTATTTATATAATCTCATGTAATTTAATTTTTAAAAAATGAAAAAATATGATGAAAAATTTAAAAAAATACATGTTTTTTGACTTTTATGTAAAAAATCTTTTACTCATCTACAAAAGCGAATGAAAAAAACTGCTAAATAGATTCCAAATTTTGTCCTGACTTTAAAAATACCCAGTGTTTACATGCTTTTTGCTATTTTTTTGCATGTTATAGGGCTATAGGTACAAGTAGGATATTGCGGTTTCAAAACCTATATTTTTAAAATGTATCAATAGTGACATTGTAACACTATTATCTGTCATAAATCGCTAAATAACACCCCACATGTACATATTTTTTTTAAAGTAGACAACCCAGGGTATTCAATATGGGGTATGTCCAGACTTTTTTAGTAGCCACTTAGTCGCAAACACTGGCCAAAGTTAGCGTTCATATTTGTTTGTGTGTGAAAAAAGTAAAAAACTAAATTGAACGCTAATTTTGGCCAGTGTTTGTGACTAAGTGGTTACTAAAAAAGACTGGACATACCCCATTTGCAATACCTTGGGTTGTCTACTTTTGCAAATGGTATGCCATCATGGGGGTAATTCTCATTCCTGGGCTACCATACGCTCTCAAAGGCAACGTAACCAACCTGGCCATTTTCAATGTAAAAATATGACCCATATATTTGACCCTGTAACTTTCAAAAACGCTATAAAACCTGTACATGGGGGGTACTGTTATACTCAGGAGACTTTGCTGAACACAAATATTAGTGTTTCAAAACTGGAAAATGTATCACAACAATTATATCATCAGTAAAAGTGCTGTTTGTGTGTGAAAAATGCAAAAAAAAGTCACTTTCACTGACAATATCATCGCTGTGATATGTTTTACTGTTTTGAATCACTAATATTTGTGTTCAGCGAAGTCTCCCGAGTAAAACAGTACCCCCCATGTACAGGTTTTAGGGTGTCGTAGAACGTTACAGGGTAAAATACAGTGATAGCAAATTAAATTCTCTGGACTTTTGGCCTGGGTTGGCAGGCAGGTCCCTTAAATTGCAATCAATAAAATAACTTAATTATGTAAAAATATTACATAAATACGCACGTAGAATTTAAATATATATGCATATTTATATATTTGAAGTCTACGTGTATATTTATATAATTATTTATGTAATTTTGTATATGGACATATGAATAGTTCGTATTCTTTTTATTTATTTATATATACATAGATATATATACAATTTCATTCTAAGTGTATTTTGATATAAATATATATATATATTAATATCAAAATACAGTTAGAATAAAATTTCGTATAGATATATAATTTTTTTTAAATTTTTATTATTATTTTTACATGTTTAATTTAATTTAAATTACTTATTATTAGTATTTTATAATAATGTATATGTATACAATATATATAGTTATATATTTTATATATATATATACGTGTGTAATTTAATTATAAGTGTATTTTTATATTAATATATGTACATATTAATATAAAAATACACTTAGTATGACATTATATATATGATATTTAGACGTATATTATATATATATATAATATACGTCTATATATCATATATATATATACACATATATAATTATTATTTTTATTTATTAACTTTAAACTTTATTTTTTTTATGATTTTACACTAAGCAGGGAGACTGCCTGTCAGCACAGACAGTCCCCCTGCAGGCAGAGACTAGGACACCTATTGTGACCATGTGGTCGCCCTGTTGGGCGATCACATGGCCACAGGGGTCCTAAACCGCCATGGGGAGACTGTCTGGGCTGCAGGCAGTCTCCCCACACCGGGAGCACCGCCGATCGCCGCCGGGGGAACGACGGCGATCGGGTAAGTACATTGGACCGTTAGGACGGTTCAGGACCGTCCTCGGTCGGCAATGCAAAAATGCCGATGACGGTCCTGAACGTTCCTCGGTCCTTAAGGGGTTAAACAAATATATACATTTATATTTTTTCTGCTTATCTTTTTTTCCCTCTAATGATCATTTCTCATTTGATCTGCATTCAACATTTAGTGTCTTTCCCCTAATTATCAAAAATCTCTTGATCCATTAATCATCTACTCTTCAGACAACACAGACAGAGCTCTGAATCACGAAAGAACATACTGTTGCTTCATTGTTTGTTTCGGGTGTTTTTTTGTACGTAATTTGGAACACCTGTCAATTGGCCAAAATTCGGATGAATTGCAATTAGTTTGAAACAGAATGCGAAAGTATGGTGTTTGTGCTTTACGGACAGGGTTAGATTTTTTTTAAACCTCAATTTGGCTAAAAACAGATTTAACTACATACCTCAATTATTAATTTTACTTTTTCTAGGCAAGCTTAATAGAAATGAATCCAAGCAAAGGCAGGGGGAGTTATACAAATGGACCCTTCAAGCCATTAAAAAATGGGCCTGTGGGGCAGAGCCTTACTAGCTAGCTGACAAGACGTGCGCTGCTGCACAGGCTCTAAACACAACTCTTGGACTGAAGTGCTGGAAATCTCCTACAACCAAGCTAAATGGACTGGGGAAACCTGCATCTCTCAGAGACACCAAGCTTGACACACAGAATGACCGGGAACCGTGGCAGGAAATTGAGGCCTACCAAGAGGGGTGGGGGGGAGGGGGGAAGACATCCACTGGGAACCCTCTCAAGGGCGCAACAAAGATTCACATCTCAGAACCCCACGCAAGATGCCCACCTGGGCTGAAAGTAACACGGGCCACAACCTACATAAGCGGAGGGCTATAAGACGCAAGCGACTACATGCAGCAACAGACAACCAAACCCACGTCACCATCTCGATAGGGAAGACCGTGGCCCACTAGGGATCCCAGGATCGTGGCAAGAGGGTGCCAGCTTTCACGACACACCGGGCGGAAGGATGCTGCACTATTTCCCGAAGGGACTGAGCTCTGCAACGAGCAACAAACCCCATAGGGGGGGTTGGATGATTATATACCCTATTGACACTGAGGCCTATGTGGTAGCTCATAACCAGGGTCCACAGAACATTGAATCAGACGCATCCCGCTAACCATAAGGAGCGGTCTAGTACCTTTGTCAAACCCACATGCACCCATTCTCATGTTCCTAAAAACGATGCTCCTACATACTTAGCCTGAATACCTCATGTTTATATGCTTTGTGGGGATATTTATGGGATGATAATATTATACAGTTGAGAATTGCCCACTATTTCAATTCTCTTAGATCTTAGAGATCGTTATCATGTAAGTATACAAATAAATCACAATTTGTTATAAAAATAAATACAATTTATTGTGACAAATAAAATAATAATAATATAAGGCAACATGCATGATAGCAATCAGTGACTGTTTAGTATAACATAACTATGCAATACAATGGCAATGTTAAAACAATCCAACAGCTAACAACATCAACTGTCAAGACTTACAAGATTTATGAGGGTACTTCACAGACACAGAAAGCTAAACTTCCAGCGAAAAGCCATAAAACCTTGGCTAACAGTTAGATCAACTGAGTAACCTTTTCAATGCTGGTTAGTTCTCTTAGGCATATAATATCCTATTCTCATGTAATTTTCAATTAAAATAACATTCAAACCAGCTCATTAATCATTTCCTGGAACCATCCAAAAGATTCAAATCTACAGATTCTATAAGACGAATTTTAATTTGCCTAAAAAGATATCCTATCTTATTTCAGAGCAAATCAATACATGGATAAAAACAGCGGTATGCTAACACGTGGTTAGATACCAGTACTATGTAATTATCTGACTCCACCTGCAGAATGGAATGTTATAACTACATATTCTTTATTTAATTAAGATTTCTCAATTATGGGATCTGATCGTGATTTATCCATGCATGTATCCTGCTATTAATAGATTTTAATTAATTTAGATTAATTAAATAGAACCAGCATAATTACCAGTTATGATGTAGATCCTCTCATCAGATGAGTAGGTAGTCCCAGGAACTTGAATGTGAGTATGATTGGTTGTATGGAGGTGTGTAAGTAATAGAGAAAATTGATGTTGGTTAGAAAGTAATAGTACAATTCTAAGTGTCAAGGAGTGTTTCTTGAGTTGTGTCCAAGAGAGTTTGAGAGTTGAGTGTTAGTCCCAGAGTGTCCTGAATATCTGTCCTGGATCTCTCTGAATGTCCAAATCTGAAAGCCCAAACTAACCTCTTTCTTCCCTTTGTCCTAACTTTTTTTTTTTTTAAATTCTTTATTTTGGTTGTGCATTGTTGAGGACATATGAAACGTATACATGTCAAATAAGAGCTTTACATCTTGTATCAGGCAATAAAATTATACATGTTGAGAGCGCTGCACATTTTTTTTTTAAAAAGGGAAGAAAAAACATTAAGGAATAGTGGTGTTCAGTGTGTTGGGTGTAGGTAAGTGAGGAGTGTAGTCTCCTAGGTTTCACACTGACTATGATTATGAGGTACATAGATGTAAAGGTAAGGTGGTGAGTCGGTTACAGCTTTCTGGTGAGTATGAGATCAGACCTTTAGATGAACCTGCATGTAGTCTGTAGGTGCGTGTTTTTAAAGGCCAATATAGAAGCCGGGCGCTGCAATTGAGTATGTCGAGTAATGCGGAAAACCACGTTGTAGGGAATATTTAAAGGTGATATCACCGTTTGAGATCTAGCTGAATTTAAATGTAAACTCGGGGCTAGGTATAGGTCTAAAGTTACGTGTATCGGTTTCCGCGTTAGGGTGTTCGTAGTGTGAGTTGTGTCCTCGTCTTTTCAGGGAGGGGGAGCTGTTTGCCTTCGTGTAAGGCCGACCTCCCAGTGGAGGTGTTGCCCCTAACCAAGGGGGTAGCGGGGGGGGGAGGGGTATGAATGATTCAGTATTTGTGCATGTGTGGCTAAAAAGAACCGGACTAAGCTTATAGTAGGCATCACTTTATGGGTGCCTGGTGATGTGGTAGAATGCTTAATCTCCCTATTCCTGCCTGGTGCAATACGAAGATCGTGTCCTCGTGTGGGAGATTCTGCATTGGTAAACATATAAAAAAGAAAAAGAATTATGTATAACAACATTTGGAAAAAATAAGCAAATAAAATCACAGCATTAGGGTTTTTGCAACTTTGCAACTGTGCAGCTTAGAGCTGCTGGTTGAGTAAGACCCTTCAATGGGTTGAGGACGGTCTAGAAATGTCTCTGCCAGTCAGGTGTCCAGCTGGCTGTTCGCGGCACAAATGGTGTCACATTGGATGGGTCCCATCCGTGGGTGCGATTTAGGCCCGTCGGCTCCTGTATATCCAGAGTTGCAATGAGCGCAGGAATATCAGTCCCTGTGGTTATTTTACGGATAGTCCCTTTGTGTGTGATAAGAAGTGTTCGTGGGGGTCCCCACCTGTAGGGCACTCCTGCCGCCCGTAGTTGGGCCGTGACGTGGGCCAGGGATTTTCGCCACTGCAGGGTGGCTTTGGATAAGTCCTGGTAAAAGGACAATTGTGAGTCCTCAAATGTAATCGGCGTCTTGTTTCTTACCGCCGTCATTATTTGCCCCTTGTCGTGAGGTAGTGCGCAGCGGAGTATGACATCGCCCGGTGTTGTAGTGTTGGTAGCGTTAGATGTCGGTAGGCGATACATCCCCGCGATATTTACTTTTTTGGCGGTGGCGGGTGGCAACACTGTGGCTAGTAGGCGTCTTACATAGTGTGGTAGTTCCTCCTGAGGTATGGTGGCTGGTATGCCCCTGATTTTAATATGGTTGCGGCGGTACCTGTCCTCCTGTGTTGCCACTTGTGTTGATAGAGCCTGTTGAGCTGCCTGTAGTTGGGCAATAGAGGTCTGTATGTCAGAGGTGTCTTGACGGAGCTCTTTGACCTCTGCTTTTGTGGCTGCCAGTCTGCCTGTGAGCTGCTGCATGGAAGATTTTAGAATGGGCAGGTCAGCAGCCAGCAGGCCCTGAATGTCCTGTAGCATAGCAGATAGGATCTGGAGGTCCTGTTTGGTAGCAGGCTCAGAGTTGCTAACAGAGGCTGTGGGCTGTGGCTGTGTGTTTTCTTTCGGGCTTTGCAGCTGGGGTGCTGCAGGGGCAATTGTGTGGGGAGGCCCTGGTGAGGGTGGGTGGTCGGAGGCCGCCATAGTGGCTGAGGTTTGTCGTTGGAGCATGACTCCAATGTCTCTCTGTTCGGGTACATTACCGGGGGTGGGTTTCTGAGTTCTGCGCCCCATGGATGTAATGGCAGGCGTTGTTTGGGGTGACCACAGCTCCGCTGCGTGTTCGTCAGGATCCCCGCCCCAGAGATACTCGAGGTCGCGGTATGCAGGCTTGTGGTAGGCCCCGGTTTTGCGTTTTGCCTTCAGATGTTTCGGGGAGTACTGGAAGGGCATCTGTAGATTCAGCGGGGTGTCCCCGGGCTGTTTATGGCGTTTGCAATGTCGGATGGCTGCTTGTCACCGAGATATTGTCGGGATTATAAGTTAGATTTGCGGAGCTGGGAGAAATGGCGTCCGGTCCGGTTCAGTGCCAGGCTCCGCCCCCCGTCCTAACTTTTTAAAGGGAAAGATTCTTTGTACGTCATTAGTTGGTAAAACCAATAGGATACTGAAGGTGTGGTCAACCTGCAGATCGCAATTTAGATTTTTTTCCATAGAGGGCAGTCTCGCCTCACTAAACTTTCCTATGCAGGAAAGAGTTAACTTATTTTGATGACGATTCTGACATCATTTGGCTTATCTAAAATGACTACCACAACTTAAATTTGCTGTCAGTTCAAAGCGTTTGCCTCAGTCTTTGTGGCAACGACTTTGATCGTATTTTCTAGGATTGACATGTCTAAACTTAATTTCACCCCTTACTTACAATGGGACCTTGTAAGATTTAGAAAGTAAAATTAATTACTTAGTCTTCTCTGTCACTAGTGTCTGTGTTTACAATTATTTATATTCCATTAACATTTAAACAGAGCATTCCATCCCCCTGCTTCATTGCTTATCACTTGACTTGTTTGCATAATGCATTCCTTAGCTCAGGCTGATGGCTAGTTACAGAAAGGAAAGAAATTTTGTGTCTGTCTTGCCTGAAATCCAAAATGGAGTCCGCTCTGTTCTGAGTGACTCTGGCAATATACACTTTTAATTTCTATCTTAGCACAAAATGTCTGCCGATATAAATATCCTGACAGCTTATACTAATACTTTAAAAATTGTGCAAGTCTTCTCCTTTACTCCACTTGCAAAACTTGTTGACTGCCCAAGGAATGCCGTTGGGGTACCTCAGGCCAGTCTGTAACCTTCTATGCACTGCAAAAACATAAATTTATTTTATTTATTTTTTTAAACGGGCCTTAGTATCTCCATATTTTATGTCGAATTCCATATATATGGTTGAAGGGGCCATGTAAATTAAGATGCAAGCATCTTTCAAGTATATAATTGCATGCATACATTTAGTAATGATTTTACTGCACATCATATAGGCTAAAGCTGTTACATACTAGTTTTTTTGCACAACCCAACATGTAACTAAAAGTTAGCTCTAGTTTGTGCTGTTCTTGTGTTATTTTTCTATCTTATATATTACATTGCATGTCTAGCTGTCCTGGCACAGTCAGAGAATGCCATGTAACCTCTTCAGTACTGTTCCAATGCTTGAGCGCATAAATAGATTCAGAGCATCAAAGGATGATGATGTCTTCATGAAAATAGAAGTGTTGCAAAAGTAAGTGCATTTTTACTTGCCAACAGAGATTTACAAACCCTAAGAAATACTTGAAAACTGTTCCAGAGAAGAAACAGTTCTTTAAATGTCATAATGAAACTTTTTGTCCAAACATATTTGTGAATAAATGTTCTACATTAAAAAAAACAAAAAAACAACAACCTACACACACACACACACACACACACATATATATATATATAGTAAATCATGGATACTGGCTGTTTGGTCTTTCTTGGAATATAAAATAGAAATTCTGATCAATTGTGTTCTGAGATAATCTTGCGCTGCGCAGGCCCGGACTGGCCATCGGGCATACCGGGCAAATGCCCGGTGGGCCGCGATGGCCGTGGGGCCGAGGCCGGCAGGGGAGATCACAGAATCTCCCCTGCAAGCCCCTGCAGGGCCAGCGCTATCAGTGTGCCGGCCCTGCATAGTGCCTCCATGGGGGGGCCGGTGGGGAGATCAAAGATCTCCCTCACCGGCCCAGAGACACTAAGATGCGGCCGCCGGCGTGGGAGGGAGGAGAGGACCGGCGGAGCTCTAGCCAGCAGCTCCGCCGGGTCCTCTTGCGAGGTCTGAGCGTTGCCGCGGTTACCGCGGCAACGCTCAGATCTCGCGAGATCTCACCACTGGACCACCAGGGAAGGAAGCATGGCAGCACGGCACAGCACCCCCCCATGGCAGCACGGCACCCCCCCCCCCCCCTCCGAGGCTAAAGGTAAGAAGGGAGGGGGGGGGATATAACTTTTTTTTTTTTTTAATAACAAAAAATATATTTAAATTTAAATAAATACATTCAGACTCACACACACAGCACCCCCAGACACACACACAGCACCCCCAAACACACACAGCACCCCCAGACACACAGCACCCTCACACACAGCACCCCCAGACACACAGCACCCTCACACACAGCACCCTCACACACAGCACCCCCAGACACACAGCACCCTCAGACACACACAGCACCCTCAGACACACACAGCACTCTCAGACACACACAGCACCCTCAGACACACACAGCACCCAGACACACATAGCACCCCCAGACACACACAGCACCCTCAGATCACACAGCACCCAAACACACACAGCACCCTCAGACACACACAGCACCCTCAGACACACACAGTACCCTCAGACACACACAGCACCCCCAGACACACACAGCACCCAGACACACACAACCCACCCCCAGACACACACAACACCCCCAGACACACACAGCACCCCAAGACACACACAACACCCCCAGACACACACAGCACCCTCACACACAGAGCACCCCCAGACACACACAGCACCCTCAGACACACACAGCACCCCCAGACACACACAGCACCCAGACACACACAACACCCCCAGACACACACAGCACCCTCAGACACACACAGCACCCCCAGACACACACAACACCCCCAGACACACACAGCACCCTCACACACAGCACCCCCAGACACACACAGCACCCTCACACACAGCACCCCAGACACACAGCACCCTCACACACAGCACCCTCAGACACACACAGCACCCTCAGACACACACAGCACCCTCACACACAGCACCCTCAGACACAGCACCCTCAGACACACACAGCACCCAGACACACATAGCACCCCCAGACACACACAGCACCCTCAGACACACACAGCACCCTCAGACACACACAGCACCCCCAGACACACACAGCACCCAGACACACACAACACCCCCAGACACACACAGCACCCTCAGACACACACAGCACCCCCAGACACACACACACCCCCAGACACACACAGCACCCTCACACACAGCACCCCCAGACACACACAGCACCCTCACACACAGCACCCCAGACACACAGCACCCTCACACACAGCACCCCCAGACACACAGCACCCTCAGACACACACAGCACCCTCACACACAGCACCCTCAGACACAGCACCCTCAGACACAGCACCCTCAGACACACACAGCACCCAGACACACATAGCACCCCCAGACACACACAGCACCCTCAGACACACACAGCACCCCCAGACACACACAACACCCCCAGACACACACAGCACCCTCAGACACACACAGCACCCCCAGACACACACAGCACCCCCAGACACACACAGCACCCTCAGACACACACAGCACCCCTAGACACACACAGCACCCAGACACACACAACACCCCCAGACACACACAGCACCCTCAGACACACACAGCACCCCCAGACACACACAGCACCCAGACACACACAGCACCCCCGACACACACAGCACCCCAGACACACACAGCACCCCTAGACACACACAGCACCCCTAGACACACACAGCACCCAGACATACACAGCACTCTCACACACAGCACCCAGACACACAGCGCACCCTCACTCACACACAGCACCCTCAGACAGACAGCACCCTCGCTCACACACACAGCACACACACACACATATACATATACATAAATATATATATATATATACACACACATATATATAATATATAAAATAACCCTCAGTGAGTTAAAAGACAAAGTAAATTAGAAACCTAGAATGTGACGGCAGATAAAAACACCCTCACACACAGCACCCCTCTTACATACACACACACTGCGCCCCTCACACATACAATACTTCCATATAAATATAAATATATATATATATATATATAAAAATATATATATACACACACTACAGCACCCCTCACACAGCACAACTACATACATTACACTCCAGATACACGCTAGATCCCTTACCCTATATGCACACACACACAAACACAATCTCCTATACACACTCTGGGTCCTTTACACACTAGATCTCCTACACACACACACTGCCCCACCTAAACACACACTACATTCCTTGTCATCAAACACATACAGCATTCTCTAAACATACCCTCTCTACAAACCCTACACACACTACGTCACCTATATACACACACTACAGCCCGTATGCACACACTCGCTACATCCCCTATAACATTATGCCCCCTATACACACACTCTCTACAGCCCCTAGCCACACATATTACACCACAAACACAAATGAAATTGACCTATTTACACAATACCACACCACACTCTACACACACGCAATCCCACAAGCAGGCTCCAAACACATGCACCATACACTTTCCTGGCCCTTTTGTCCTCTGGTATCCCACTTGTGGAGACACCAGAGACAATTTAAAAGCCAACTCAGTGCAAGCATGTTATTAAATTTGCTTGCGCTGCGCAGAACAAATTCATGGCCTTTTTCTAATGCCAGAGCTCTTCAGCGGGGCTCTGCGCATTGAACCAACATGCTCACTTTGAGAGGGGGCGTGCTTGTCATTAGTGATGACAAAACACACCCTCTCTGGCCCCGCCCCCTTCTTAGGGGGCCGCTCTGATTTAAAAATGCCCGGGCCGAATTTTTTTCCCAGTCCGGCCCTGGCGCTGCGTGTTGCTATATCCCATTCGTCTTCACGCTGGTTCTCATGCCTCATGTATCTGAATGTTTGAGATGGAGAGCCACGAAGCGGGAAGGCGGTCTATTTGCATCATAGATCTATCCTTGCATAGCTACAAAAAATGAAATAGTAATTGGCAGAGATTATAGAACCACTTTCTTCCCTGTATGGGAAAATGGTTGCCATCAAGTGGCACAGGGCAGAAGGCCTACATGTCAAAAACGTGAAGAGCTTCCAAGAGGAAGAGAAAGCAACAACCAGAAAGCTCTGATAAGGATCAGTATCAGTTCTCTACACAATGTGTTACACAGCATTATGTTCATTCTACACAACACTGCGTAAATGTGATCATCTGTAGACTGACAGTTTTTTGACCCATAATGCTTTTCACAGCATTGTTTGTTTTTGTAAGCTATTATTTTCTGTGTAATAAGGCGAAGATGGCTGCTGTGAAGGTTCCATAATTCAGAGATAAACATCTAAAATATGCTGAATTGCAGACCCACACATGTGATAGAGTGAAATGTTTATCTATGACTAAAAGGGCATTCTATGCACCATAACCACTACAGATCATTGTGTCACAGCAGCCCACAGATTTGGATGGCTATTCGCATCACCATTAGCCTTTTGATATCTGATGATTTTATGTGGTTTTTTTGGGGGGGGATGAGGGGGTGTTTGACAATCATTTGGTTGAGGAAAATATAATGGGCATATAAAATAAAAGGGGTACAATAGTTACACACAAAAACCTTCTCAGAAACAATATGTGCCTCCTAGAACTAAAAGGGACTTTGGAAATTCACTTAGTTTTGACACATAAAACCTTATCGATAAAGCACAAGATTAGTTCCAAAGAGACCCATGTAATACTGGAGTCAGAGCCCTCCAGAACTGTTTAAGTGAAAAGCTCAATCTGATTAGGGTTGATGGTGGAAAAAGACTGGCCTCAGAGTCAGTGAGCAGCCATCACAGGTGAGCATTAATGAGAAACGCAATACAATGTTGTCAGCTATATCTAATTTATTAGAATACTTTTTGACCATCCAGTGAACTGTGTCGTATTTCCCTGAATTGCAAGATTTACGTCAAAATAGCTGCATTGGAATAATTAGTAAGCAATCCCTATAGTGTTCTAAAAAAAACAAAAAACAGTTTTTTTTTGTTTTTTTTTTTTATAGTTGCTTTCTCTTTAAACGATAAATATTTGTTATATTTTCATCTGATGATAAAAGCAGAAGGAATGGTCTTTTTACATGGTATTGCTGTCAGATTCTAGGCTTCACTAATTGACATAGCAAGCTTCTACTGTCAGAAAATCAATTGATATATTTTGTATCACTTGTTGCATGCAGAAAGTCAAATACATTAAATGTCAGATGGAAGCCAAGGGTGATGACTTGAAAAAGAAGAGAAGATTACACATTATTTATTGCTCCCTTATCACACATTGACAGGTGGCATCAAGGTTTTTATTGATTTTTAAGCAAGAAAACATTTTGATGGGGTTTAGACACAGTGACATTTAAAGGTCATTGAAATTCAACATAAAAGCTTTATTATAATAAATGTGAAATTATCACCAAGACTTTTTTTGGGCTGTTCTAGTTCAATGTTGCATTTCGTTTTTATTTTCAAAATTATTTTCAATGCTATGTATTGTTTGTCTGACTCATGGATCACAGGGTAGAAAAGTGTGATTTGTATACGCATGGCAGGATTTCCTGCATTACTATTTTAGAATGTAAGCACACAGTTTTGCAAATTAGGAACGTATTCTCACGTTGCCCCAAGTTTGCACCCTACTTGATTAAAATCAAAAGAACAATATCCCCAGCAGCAAATTTTTGTCTAGGTGTTAACTAAACTGAGCTTGTATGAACCACTTCACCCATTAGACCTGAAAGGATTGCCTCCATAATTTAATTTATGCAGAAAGCTGTTGATATTTTTCATTGGATTCAAATGAGAATCCAGAACCAAATACGATTGTAGGTTGGTGATCCCTGGTACGGAATTAATTTGTTGAACTAACACAGACAGGCTCTGGACATGTTGCCTCAAAGTTTTAGCTGATAGAGCATAATGGGATTTGAGAGAGTCTGGTGGACAGACACAATTCATCTTCCATTATAGTATATCAACTTCAGCATCAATGGTCCCTGACAGGTCTTATAAAGATCTTCAGGAGAATGAATCACTGTCTTGGAATGCCAGTTATCAGCTTTCAAAGAAAAAGTTAAAGTTAAATTCTAAGCAACATAAGCCAAAATACAAAAAGAATAATGTGTTTTTGGCCAAAATGTAACATTCCTTCAGCAGTCTCAGCAATTTATACTTTGGTAAATAATCCTAACAGTTATTTTATACTTAAATGAGCACCATATCCACTACATATCACTGTAGGAGTTAGCAAGACTGCGCTAATGCAAATTGTTGGTAGTTTTAGAATGGTTTGACTTTTTACAGGGACCCACTGAGCACCTCTCCCCATCTCTACAACTAATGACAGGGAGCAAGAGCTGATACTAGTAACAGAGAGCGGACACTCTCAGCGAATGAGCCAGCGATGTGCTGCAGGCCTTAGCTCAGCAAAGCTAACAGAAGATCCTGCTTTGGAGGTAGTTGAGGTGAGGAATGGCTCCTGGTGAACCCCAGGTAAAAATTCAAACCAATTTAACCCCATTAAGGACCAAACTTCTGGAATAAAAGGGAATCATGACGTGTCAGACACGTCATGTGTCCTTAAGGGGTTAAAACATTCTGACTACTTACAATAGGGGAGGGCACCAGTGTACATCTGGAATTAAAAAAACAATAGTGAGCTGTAGTGGTTATGGTGCTTAGATTGTTCCATAAATGTGAATTTAGTTTTAATTACCGTTGAGTGAATTAACCACTGGCTGCACTCTTGTAACTACTTTGATCAGTAACCTAAATTAGAACTATGGAGGACTTGACTGCTCCCTATACCACAGACAGGAGCTTTATCACTCCACTCGGGCCCAATGGCTGGATTTTCTGGATGGGGGACACCTGGGAAATGGGGGGTACGGGGGTGGGGTTTTGGAGGGGGTAAGCTTTCCCCTTTCTATCTCTTGAACCTGATTACTCTTTCTGTCTTTTCCCCCAGCTCTCTTAATCTTTTTCCCCTTTTCTCTCCCATGTAGGGAGTTTGACATTTACCCTACCTTGCTCTTTTTGTTCATCGTTCCCTTTTGAAACACATCATCCTGGATTTAGTCCAGGGCTTTCTTAGCTCTACCCGGGTCACATTATCTTGCAATTTGAGACTACAGAATGATATGCTCCACTTGTTTGTTGTTCCCATGAGTTCTTTTCAGAAATGCTTCATTACATTTTTGTAATTTCTACTTCTTGGTTACCATGTTTTTTTCTTTGCCTCCCCTGTGTGGAAAATGTTCTCCTGATGAGTTTTTGTCTTTGCTTGTGAGTTGATCAAAAACAAATCTTGAATAAAGATGAACCCATTTTTTTTATTTATTTATTTTTTAAATGCAGTAACCAGACACGTCTTGTTAATACTGTGCCTATAACTTTCCCATGCCTGTGTGTTCTAGTTCAGTGTTGCCTTTTCGAACATTCTTGCTAACTTGCTACTATTGCCTTTAACCCCTTAAGGACACATGACATGTCTGACACGTCATGATTCCATTTTATTCCAGAAGTTTGGTCCTTAAGGGGTTAAGCAGTAACTTTTCATTGAGGTAATATTGTTAATGTGAGATATATAAATGTTCATAAAGAATACAGCTTCCATTATATACAGCTTCCATTATTTATCTTGTTATATAACATGCAGTTTGTATTCACTATTGGTGCCAATATTATAATAATAATAAATACCACTTTATCTTGGTCCTTCCTCCCCGTTCACAATCACGTGGGTCTTTAAAAAGATTTGTTACTTTAAATCGATGGTAGAATTTATCTCCACGTAAGTAGAGATTAATTTTGGTCCAAAATGAAATTCGTCCAAATTTGGCCAGTTATTGGGCGAATACATTAACTCTGAAACAAAATGTACTCGAAACACAAACCAAACCTAGACTATGGCCGAGCATTCTGAATGCTGTCTGTGGCAACAAAAGAAAAGATGATTGATGGCTAGTGGACAGTCATTAGTAGGTTTATTTACTAAAGGGAAAATCCAAAGTTAATTTTCAGTTTAAGATCACATTACCCAAACTGAATTTTTTTTCACAAACAAATCTATAATAATAATATATAAATATAGATTTATTTTTGTACTCCTCTTCGGTTACTTTTTCTCACTTGACCTGTAAACCAAATGGCAGGGAATGCTTGTATCAGTGCACTGCAAAATCTGTACATCATATTATGTATACATTTTCCAGTACACTGATTGGCCCAATTTCACACCCTTTTGGTTCATCTGATTCAATTCCCGAGTCAGTTTTTGTACCAAAATTCTACCAAACTAAACTGACGTACGAACAAATATATTCAAAAGGTTGTGTAGGCACTTCCAATATAAATATAACAATTAGCGTGGGTGTGAAAAAAGGTGTAATCCCTTAACACCTAAAGACAAAGTAAGAAAGTAAGAATAGATTCACACATACTGAAAAAGGTGCAATGTATAAATATACCACCTATTACAAGTATAAATACTGTAGTTTCATCTGAAAAACAAATGAGATATACATAGTGCTTTCCATAAAATAAAGTATAAATAGTTTAAAATATATGTGGAACAAACTTGGGTGCCTGTCCAGGCTCTCGATATGCTTCTATGAAGAACTCCGTGTCCACAATGTTAGGATATATAGATACAAATTTATTAAATAGTATAATTAAAAATATATAGGAAATATATATATTAAGGGACAAAGGAAAGGCAGGTATTAGAGTATAGTATTGCATAGTATTGCACCGCAAATATGGCCAAAAATTAAAAGCAGTGAATACAAAAGCATGTAAACATAAAATACCACCAACAGGAAAGTCCCAATAAAAGTCCAGTGGTAGGCAAACGCGTTTCAGCCCTAGATAGGGCCTTCCTCAGTGCTGTATCACTGAAAAATCTTCAGGGTTTAAATACCTCTCTTGATATGTTCAAGCTGTTCTGGCTGTGGTTCAGGGATATTGCCGATTGCATCACTTCCGGTTCGGCAAAACCACATGACTTCCGGTTTGACGTGGTCACATGATCCTATTGCGTACCACCATGCGTTCCATACACAGGCATGGTGGAAATAGTCTCAGTAAAGTCCATAGTGTCAGGCCCTACCTGTCGGCGAGCGGCGTCCTCTCTGCTTGACGCGCCGCTCGCGTCCTCCTCCTCTCCTCCCAGCGGCAGCATGTATAACGCTGCACGCTGGAAGCCGGCACATTTATCTAAACGCCGGGGTCACTCATGTGACCCGGCGTTAAAGCAACAGCACAACAATCACAGTGGGAGGTATAGATAACCCCCATGTGTGATTGTTAATTCTGATTGGAAGTTATCCAATCAGAATTAAGCACAGGATTTAAATACTTACATTTCCTGTCTCTCAGTGCCCTGTTGTGGTCTTATGATACCTGTATTGCAATTTTCTCGTGTTTCTCTCTGGTTGGCTTGTTATTCCGATTCTCCTGCTTTCTCCATTCCTTTGACCTTGGCTTGTTTCTCGTTCTCCTGTTTTCTGGCTCCCTTTACTTGGCTTGTCTCCTGACTATTCTTAGTGTGCTTAACCCGGCCATTCTAAGTACCAGTATTGCACCCTTTACTATCTGTGACCTGTTAGCGTGTTAGGTTCCCGAATCATGACACATACTAATAGTGGGCACTTGCCCATATGTGCAGATAAAATTAAAGTTAAAAAAGGAGACAAAGTATAAAACAGTGAATAAACTGTGAATTAATAGCTAATAAAAAAAAAGGTATATGTTAATATAGAAAATAATTTGCATGAAAAATAAAACATATAAAATAAAGCTGAATTAATGTCCATGGGGGAGAGATAGGCCCAGTATAATATAAAACATTGTAAACGATATCTATATACAAATAAGATTTATAAATAAAAATTAAAAATTAAAAAAATAAAATAAATATACACATTATATATATATATATATATATATATATATATATATGTATATTTATATATATATATATTTTTTTTTTTTTTTTTTTTATTTAAACCCTGAAGATTTTCCAGTGATACAGCACTGAGGAAGGCCCTATCTAGGGCTGAAACGCGTTTGCCTACCACTGGACTTTTATTGGGACTTTTCTGTTGGCGGTATTTTATGTTTACATGCTTTTGTATTTTCACTGCTTTTAATTTTAATTTTTGGCCATATTTGCGGTACAATACTATACTCTAATACCTGCCTTACCTTTGTCCCTTAATATATATATATATATATTTCCTATATATTTGTACTTATACTATTTAATAAATTTGTATCTATATATCCCAACATTGTGGACACTGAGTTCTTCATAGAAGCATATCGAGAGAGCCTGGACAGGCACCCAAAGGTGATGTACATAGAGCCTATGTGGCTCCATCTTTGTGAGTTTATTCCACATATATTTTAAACAATTTATACTTTATTTTATGGAAAGCACTATGTATATCTCATTTGTTTTTCAGATGAAACTACAGTATTTATACTTGTAATAGGTGGTATATTTATACATTGCACCTTTTTCAGTGTGTGTGTGAATCTATTCTTACTTTCTTAAACTGCCGTATGGCTGAACCGCAGGCCTCTCAAAAAGGTTTACATTTTCAGGAAGAATGGTTTGGCCGAGCCTAACATGCACCTGTTGACCTACTGCTGAGCAGCTATATTATTATAACTGCATATATGACAAATGATTCAATACACAATTGCTAATTATTATTTGGTAAATAACAGCAGCCTTGTATTTTTACAGCTAATCAAAATTTGATTACTAATTAATAAAAATGTAGACATTTTAAATTGTGTAAAATAAAAATAAGATACGTCATATCACTGCTAAAGCTACAGCCATCAATAACAAATGCATAGCTGCATAGATATAATCTCTCTAGGAATTATATGCAAAATAACCAGAATAATATTTTAGAGCGGTTATATTAATTGGCATTCACATGTTTTGGATTACTTTCAATCCCCAGGCTGTTTTCAGTTTAGCATAAATCCAAATCAAAATGTTGTACAAATGCTTTCTCTCAAGGTTTTTGTTGTTGTAAATGTAAACAATTATTGCACATATTTATTGTATTTTGGCATCATGGTCTAATCAATTTGGACTTGTGGACAAAAGGAACAACTCTTATTGGATAAACTACTTATCTATAAATCTCTTTGGAAGTTTAGGGGTGTTTAGGGAATAAGAATATAACACATTGACTAAAATCAGATGTACTGGTTTCTTCTTGATGAGGAAGTTGTCAAGGTCGCTACAAAGCAGACCTGTTAAAGTCAGGATTCACTAGGGAACATTTAACGCGAATATCTTTGTTTTTATCTACATAATCCATAAAAAAATTGCCAGACATGCTACATTTGTCAGATTTAATATTGGCTTGATGAGGAGTGACCAGTGAGTGGGCTTTTCCATGATAAAATTAGCAGCATTTACAATATCCCTGGAGACACATCATTCTGGCAAGCATGCGACCCAGGATGACCAGCTACCTGGCTATGAAAAAAGTCAGGGTGTCACAATATCTGACTGATGTTCTGATGCACACCCACTCATTCCTAGCTTCCTGGTGCCTCATTATTGCATCATATATGACATGGAGCCCTTCCATTGGTCTCTCTTTGTCAGTCTTTGTGGAGCATTTTGACACGGTGTCCACTCTTGGGACTTCATGGCCTTCTTTAACCCCTTAAGGACCAAACTTCTGGAATAAAAGGGAATCATGACATGTCACACATGTCATGTGTCCTTAAGGGGTTAACCAGTAAAAGAGAAAAAGTCCAGGCACTCCAATAGCGTGAGGCAAATTCATTAGGACCAAGGTAACACCCTAAACCAAATTGGGTCTTAACGTAAGGGTCAAAAAGCTGCAGTGTTTCCTTGGTTCTAATAAATGTTCCTGAAGCTATTGGAGTGCCTGGACTTTTTCTCTTTTACTGGTAATTATGTCTGTTGGGCTACTGCTGGGCCATGGTTTAGTTTAGAACCCTTTGGCTTATGTGAACTCAGTGCAGTTCCTATCACTTTAAGCCTTCTGTAACCAATCACAACCCAGTACTGGGTTACTTCCTAGTTGCCCTTGCCCTGTCGTGGTTTCGGTTTACCCGAGAGTGCATTGTATATTACTTATTATTCCATTTTCTAACCTTGTCTTGTCTGACCACTTTGATCTCTGTAACCCTGACCTTGCATTGATTCTCTTTTCTGTGTACCTCAGTTACCTTGACTTGTTAACATTTATGCTTATAATCTCAGTGCTAGACCGGCCCCTCTAAGGATCGGTACGCATACCTAGGCCAATCCTAACAGAGGGTTGCCCACACACAAAGCAACGTGTTATCTGTTCCACCAAGACAATAGGGTAAGACAACAGAAGGACAATGTAAAATTCTTGCTACGTTTAAAATATATCCAGAATGTTTTTTTTTTGTTTTTTTTTACTAGAACACTTCCTTCCAACGTAATGAAGAGGGGAATTTCTTGATTTACTTGTACAATCCTATGATATTAGAGTAGAAAGCAAGTCAAAGGCCTCGAGGGGACTAAAGTCGGTATGAGTGGATCATTTCTAATATTTCAGTGATACATGCTCTGTGCATTTATTAAACACCCATGTCAGTGGGAAGAAAAATGGATTGAGTTAAAAAGAATGATGGAATGTGCTGCACCATGGATCAAACTCTCTCTATTTCTCTTTAATGCTAACTTGTGTCTCTTAAATTAAACAACAAAACATATTTCTTGCCACGCTGGGAACACCTGCAGCTAACCTGAAATATGTTCTGTATTAAAATTATATGTGCACTGCATAATTCACCCCTCAATGTTTGCTTTACTGGCCTGAAAGATAGGGTAGCTTCATATCAAAGGAATTGGCAAAGGCAAGAGATCTGCACAGAATGCTTGAATTCAGTCAAACTAAATCAAGTGAAATAAGCTCAGCTTGTTCTGTCATCGGCATTAAATTTCCCTCATGATCCTCGTATGAGCGTATTCCATAAACAAAATCATTTTATGCATACAGGTTGCAGTGTTTCTGTATCTCTAATCAATTAATCACCCTTCTTCTTACGCAGTTTCACCATACAAAGCCTCCAAACACAAGAGTTGTGTAGTGTCGAGGAGTCGTACCATAGCTTGTCCAATACTCTTACATACAGATTATAAATTACGATCCTAACGTTTAAAATATATGCTTCCAAATGAAACACCTTTCAATTGTAGCTCAAATCCCCCTTATGGTAAATAATTTTAAAATTGCACGAAAGTGAGCAAGTGAAATAAAATTGTATCGTAAGCCATTACACCAGCTTGTGTACTGAACAAAATATAGTTACATCCTCTCCAGGACTCCCAGTGTTACCATGATTTGTACTCCAGTGGTGTATGTCCTTCCTCCTTTAACTTCGGGTGCAGGCTCTATACGTACGTCATTCTAAATTGTCCTCAGTACTTAAAATATTTTAACACCCCCGCACCGTACAGTCTCGCTCTATAAAAATACACATCAATTTGGAGTGCAGGCCCTCTACTTACTTGTCTCACTGAGGACTTTTTCGACTTATAATCATAGTTCATATTTCGCGACACTACATTTAATCAAGAGTTCAAAGTCTGAGGTATTATTTTTGTGAATTCTTTTTACAAACACACACACTTTTCTTTTTTAAAGCATCCTACAACGCACTGCGTTTTGTGCACCCCTAGACGACGCAGTCGGCTTTATTTTAATAGTAAACTCACTATAAAACACCAATATGAAACATGGTATAGAAGAGTGCTGAAGAGTACTTCATTCACTGTATTTAAAAATATGTCAAACGTAAACAACCAGAATTAGAAGTAGGACCAAAGATGTTTTTCAAAATTAGATAACATGAATGGGGATTTTTTTTCTAGCTTTCCTTTTCTCCTTTCTCACAGACATTCATTTTGTTGCATCAGAGAGGTTTCATAGTGACCGTAAAACCTTGTACTAACTCCTGTACATTTATGAGATGTTGCCACTTTATGAACAGGATACAATTGTGCATGTACAGTACACTCTCATGGGCGTACAATTACTCAAGTGAAGTAAACAGAATTCATTATGGTGCACATATGCATTTCCAAAGAGCTTTCCTCTTTTGAATAGGTGTTTTGTTTCAAAGGAGCTAGGGAAATACCTACAGATTCTAGCAGTATATTAATTAATGGCAGTGTTGATGAGCAATTAAATTGAGTTTCATGGGGGCGGGGCCTGACCGCTAAGAGCAACGGACGCACAAAGCAACAGCTCCTGAGCCGAACCGCTATTAACGCGGTTTAAACCAAAACGGCACCCTATTTGGGCTCTTAAAAAGCTGATACCGGGCAGCGGACACCGAGACCTTTCTAAAGACACCTCGAAAGCAGAGATACTGCCCGGCACCGACATGCGGCCTACACACGTGGGCGGCGCGGGAGAGACGGCCGCTCTCCCGCCGCTTGCCTATCCGGCACATACCCTGCTGGGCCCACGTTCCCCCCCCCACGGACCGGCGGGGGTCATCCCGGTCCACCCTCCTCAGGGACACAGAACTCTGCGAGCACACACGACCGCATTCACCCCTCATCCGGAACCCAAGATGGCGGCTGCTGCTCGGGCTCCTGGGCCTCCACACACCCAATCTGTACCGACGCAACCGACAAGCTTGCTCCCCCAGGAGGACCGCATAGCAGTGGCCTTTGACCTTTTTTGGACCCGGTGGTGGACCATTATGGCACAGGCCCAAGCAGCCACAAGGATCCCTCGACTGTCCACCGCCATGCCTTCACACGCACCGGCTTTGAACCACACAGTCGGGCCACAAACCGGCAGAAAGCAGCAAGGGGCACAAGGAGCTCTGCCCAAACTCGGAGACCGCAGACCACGCCTCAGACGCCGCCGGCCCAGGTCCCGACGTGTTCGGAGTGCTATTCAACGCGGTCCGCCGCTGTGCAAACCACAGAGACGCACGCGAGAGGCCTATGCTTGGCCTGCAACAGTGGAGGCCTCTTTAAACTATCGGCCCATCTCCCACCAGCAGGGATACTCAACCGCATCCAGCACTCAGAAGAACCCTGGCAGAGCAATAGGGCAAGGCACTACATGGAAACCAAGCGGGATCATACCTGGCCTCTGCACAAGCCACTCACCTGATTCGGGAACCGGTGCACGGCACAGCCTATACCAACCCCTCCACGCCACAGCTGCAAAGCGAGGAGCCGCAAAGCTGCACACTCTACTGAATGCAGAGGGAACTAATTCCCGGTCCAGCGGTACCCATGGGACACACACCGCAGGCGAGAAACAAGCCACTGCAGTGGGCATAGGCTAGAGAGACTTCCTCTGTGCCCCCCTAGCGAGCATGCCTCAATGGGGACAGCCAGCAGCCACCTGTCTATCCTGTCAGACCCCATCCTGGTGGACAGTACGGGACTTATATTTACTTCTAGGTTCTATCAAACGTTCTTATTCACAAGCAGAATAATTCAAATGTATCCGATCTCAAGCATAATTGAAACCAAGCCTTTTTGTTACCAAGCCTGTTTATTAATGTACTTGCATTTTACACATTTTTTCTATTTCATGTATTTTTATTTATTTATTTAAATTTTTTTTCTCTTGCCTATAATTGCCTGTGTATATGCATATAGCTTTAACTGAGTAGGCTTTTGTGAAGTGTGAACCCCAAACAATGCCCACATATGCATGTGCACTAACAGCCAGATTCTACCAGTTTCAGTGACAATTACTCATGTACTCACACTCTAGGCCAGAACTATCCACATAGTACACATGCCTATAATCTATATCCTCTTGTTTTTTCATAATAATGCTAATAAGCTATTATATCACTATGCTAAACGAAATGGAGTACTCTGGCATTAGCATTTACACACCCACTAAGCTTATGCTATACTGTTTAAATTTATTTTTAGTTTAGTATTTTACTCTTTGCATGTTTACGCTCGCAAACCATACTACTAGATAGTGCTATATCTAAGCTTACTATATACAGCCTCCCTAGCTAGTACCAACTTATCTTCACCCTGGCAACGTTCAACTCTTGTTATACTAACTTTTAAAATTGCGCATGTCAGACAGGACAGCTCACAGATTAACCGATATGTCAATCTACTGTCTACGTTTTATCTCAACAAAACTTAAAAATTGTGCCGTCTATTCCTACGCCATGTTTTGATCATTGTATGTTACCACTTACGACTGCTATCATGGCTGAGTAAGTCTATTGTTATACCTTGCACAACAGAAAATAAAGAATTTAAATTGAGTTTCATATTTAAGGCCATAGGAGCCAAATTGGAAATATCTGACTTAAAGATTTCTTTCCGTTTGAGTATTTTGGGCTTTAAATTTCTAAATCCCACCAATTCTTACTTTACTGAATAACCCTGTTAGTGTTACGGAGCCATTCTGAGTCTGTTGCAGTTGTCTCTCAACAAGAAAATCATCTGCAGTATAGTAAGTTCTGCAAAAAGCACTTTCACTTCTTCGATTTAATGGAGTGAAAAAGGTTCATTATTAAATTGAGAAAGTTGTCCTGCTAAATATACACAGACAGTGGCTTCGAGTGTGATGTACCTGCCTGAACTTTTTTTGAGGCAATCTTAAAGTAGCATATGGACCTATCTATGGTCTTAATGAAGCAACAGAGCTTTTAAAAAATAAAAAAAATTAAAAAAAAACAAAAAAAAACACAAGAATAAAAGTCGATCACACAATTTATTGGAATCTTATCTAAATAGAATTTAAAAATATATATATATTTTTTTCTCTGAGAACGTTTCAGCACGAATCCAATAGCACCGTATAATCTCTCCATTTATTATTTATACTTTTTCCTTTGTTTATGTAACATTTTATTGGTGAGAAATTTAGCAATGGAATATATTATACTCTAATGTAATGCATGAACTACACAACAAGCATTCCTTTAATAGCTGGTGTCAACCATTATGCTACTGATAAAGTGAGAAATTACTTCTAGAATAAAATTATGGCTATAAAAAACACTTGAGCTAGGTTTTATTTTTTTTTTAGATTTCTCATTCTATTATGCACTTTTACTGTGGCCCAAGAAGCGATTACATGGTAATCAAAATTAATGCATGATTGACTTATTTGCAGTACATAAACAGTATTGCTTTTCCATAGTGATTGTTATCAGGCTTATCATGCAACGTTATTAGACAGAGTTATGGCTTTTCAGTTCTTTGACATTTAAATAATTGACACCAACCTTAATCAGCTGGAAGTATGATAAATGGGCATGCTAATGAAATAAATAAAGAGGCAAATTAATGGAATCTTCTTCCAAGCTGTCTTAACTGCCTCGCTTCGTACAGGCTGGCTAAACAATGCATAGCAAGCTCCATTAGCAGAAGAATAGTTTGGGGTTATTCATCGGCATCACTATAAAGTTTGTCTAGGTCTGCATTAATAATCTAACATTTAGCAATACTATGGTAGTTTCATGTGGCACATAACTTGATGTCTGTGTACCCTCCCACCACTGATGGTACATTAACTCCCACATCCACCTGTCAAGGTCACGGTGCTTCCTTCCCACATTACGCTAATTATGGGCATCTTTGGGGAACAGATAAAGGTTTCAAAGTCTGGCTTTGGTTTTCATTACTCTGAAATATATATTGGATATTACACATTTCTGTATCGCACTGTTCCAACATTTGACCTGGTAAGATATTTTTAGTCTATCATCAAGTAACAAGGGATCTCTGAGAATGGAGACGTAGGGCTTATTTCATAATAAGTCAGTAAATATTAGACTTGTGTACAAATCTTTCAGTTGTGCTGAACAAATCAAATGTGTGTCAATCTATGGGCCAACGTAATCACATGGCTGGGTTTTTTCACTTATTCATTTAAAATGTTGCTGTGATGTGGTTAGGATATTAACCATGTATGCAGTTACCCTATAATGCAGACTGTCAGGACTCCAGTCTAGACCAAGAACAGACTTTGAAATGGATGGCATGTGTTGGACACATTCCTGCAAAATGGGAATATCTAGAATTAGCATATTATCCTGACTGAAGGTCTGTGCTGCACAATAAGACAGCTCGGCTGACTAGTTGAGTGAATGAGCCATGACATTTAATATAGAGAGTGATATATTATATAGCTCTGTAAATAAAAATCGCATCCAGGAGAGATATTATGGATCTAATGACCCCAATAGTCTAACCTTTGAGTGAGGGTTAATGTCACTTTGCTGCCATCTATAGGTGTATTGTGTTTTGAGCTAGCATCATACAGGACCACAATCACTACCTGAAAGCAGCGTCAGCAACACTATCCAGTGCCAAAGCTTTTAGTTTAGGCTGGTATTATACTTGGTGTCTTAACAGTCCTCACTAAAAGTCTGATAATGTAGGTAGAACCAATAAAAGCTTGAGGCATTCAGCTGTCATTTACATTGGTGGTTTGAAGTAATCCCACCCACCCACCCCCCCACCCCCCCTTTGTTCTTTTTGGAGACATGTATTTTTTTTAGAAAGTTTAATTAGTAAATAGTATGTGTAAATATAAAGGTTTTTTTCCATAGAGACTTACATTTTTTGTGGAATAGAATACATAATTATTCCCTAAAGTGAGAAATAAGGGTTAATTTCTAATTTAATAAGTCAAACTGGAAATGTAGGTGAGTTTTTACAATCGAGCTATCGTGACCTTAAATTTGAAATCCACTTTTAATTCTTTGTTTAGTGAATAACCCTGACAGTATGCAAGGACAATGTAATTTCCTAGAGCAACATACTAGGAGACCATGATTGTGCCAGTAAACGCACTTCAAGCGGTTTTATTTAGAGGGCAATTTATACCTTACAAAAGTGTACTTCAGTGGAATCAACATTATTCACAGGGCTTTGTGGGGTTATTTTTTGTTATCTGCATTATATTAGCCCTCTTTGGCAAGTACTGGATTCAGAGAGGGCAGATAGCTGGTTTTAGACTATCCTGTCAATGGCATGCCAGTCAGTGCCTCACTTCCTATGCCCGGTCCTGGGTGAGAGCTGCTCTGTTGGTTGAAAGATTTCCATGTTGTATAACAATTTCATGCAATGGTATGACATTACATGATTGGAATATATTGGAAGTTTAAATTACAAACCCTTCCTTACTAACCCTAGGAAAAGCTTTGGATGTGCAGTGGAGCCTGGCCTTTATGTGTAGGTGGGGCAGCTTCCCCTGGGTTTTTGTTTTAAAAAAAATATAAGCAAATAAATGAAATGAATGACTTGCTAAAAAAAATAAACGATACTCGTGTGTTAAACACAAAAAAATCTTGTGCTTAACTTTTTGGCAGTTTTCCACCCACCCACCCTTTTATTGATGGCTGGAGAGGTTGTGTAATTAATCATGTCAAGACTTTTGGACGATTTGGTTTTGTCCATTTTCGGACCATAGACCCCCCAGAAATGCTTAGTGTGCTCTGACAGGGTCTTTGACATCAGACATTGCCCGGGACAGTAAGATCCTGGATGCCCTAAAACACAGGTCTGCATTTTGTTTTATCTGTTAGGGCTGTCATTGTGTAGCAGAATCACAAAGTGAAGTTGGACCTCTTTAACCCCTTAAGGACACATGACATGTGTGACATGTCATGATTCCATTTTATTCCAGAAATTTGGTCCTTAAGGGGTTAAAGTGGTTGTTTTCCAACTACAGGAATCTATCTATCGAGGTTTATTGTTGAACAGGATAGGACGTCTGATGAGTACATTGGGTTAAGTAAACATGAACCAAAAAGTTTTGGTGGGCAGTGCCACCATCTTTAACCTCACCAGTTGCCACTGTTAAAGGTGTGTAAAGGGGTAAAATTTTTTAGATGATTGGAGCCAATGTCATGACATAATTTACATGCATAGGTCCTGTGCGTCACTTTCTGTGATTCCCTGCCTGTTTATGAGTAACATACTGTAAATTGGATATTCTGGATTTCTTGCATTTGATACAAAAGTAAACTGAAATAAATATTTGCATATAAGAAACATAACTTTGTTGGAATGTACCTTCTGAAGTGACATTTCCCATTTGACTTCTTAAGGACTAGATAAATGCATTTAAGTCACATGTACGACAACAGCAAAATGTTCATACAAATTATCTTCTCTAAATGAAATAATGGATTCTAGTTTTTAATGGCTTAATCAACTGCTTTTATATGCAAGAGGCAGGCAACGAAGAGCATATAGAAATCAATTGCAATTTGTGGCCGAAAGCTTGAGATCACATGCAGCCCACTGAGCCATACTTCTGCTCTAATGTAACAGCCAGTGGACAATGTAGATATAAAAATGTGTCTGTCATTGATTTATGATACTATTTTGGTTAATGTCTTAACAATCAAAGTAGACTGATAATACAATTGATTGAATTAAGGCTGAGTAGCCCATCATACAATAATCACTGCAGAATATGTTATGAGAAAAAAATAATGAAGGGGATAAAGCTACTCTAATTTGTTACAAACTGAAAGATTGACATGCCAACTTTACAATGGTAAATATATCGCCATGACAAGTTTGATTATACATGCCTTGTTAGTGAATCATGCAGTCTCAATAAAAAAACAAACAATGATTATTTTTTACAGTACAATGTGTTTACTTTAGAAATGCTCATCTCCTGCTCTGTTAAAGGAACACTATAGTATTAGGAATACAAATCTGTATTCCTAAAACTAATGTTAGTCTCCCTCTGCAGCCTCCCTCCCTCCCTCTCCTGGCAAACAATGGGTTAAAAAAAAAAATGTTTTAACTTGCCCTATTTAACTTGCCCTATTCCAGCACGGATGCTGGATCAGGCCCTGCCTCTGCCGACATCACAGTGATCCAGAAACCTAATGTGCATGTGCCGCGCGCTGTAGACTTTCCCTATAGGAAAGCTTTGAGTCAATGCTTTTCTATGGGTTTTTTTGTTTTGTTTTTTTAAGATACTGGACATCATCATGCAAAGTGTGATAACGTTCAGTGTCGTTTTACAGAGTTATACTCCATGAAGACAGCCCTAGAAACAGTCCTAACCCTGCAATGTAAACATTATAGTTTCTCTAAAATTGCAATGTATTACATTGCAGGATTAAGGGGACAGGAACACAGCATTAAATGGTCTGGGTACTTAAAAAAAAAAAAAAAAAAAAAAAAAAAATCACACACAGATTTAGCAATTTTCAAGGCAGCATTTTTAGTTATTTTTAAGGAAATGTATAGGGAAGCCTTTATAAACGGTCAGTCAGCATGGAACAAACATGCAAGGTTTGTGTCATCTCCTACAGTGCAATACATGCCCTGATTGTGCCAGTACTGATCCAATCTGTAATTAGTACATCTTTAATATACATTTATTTTTTAAAATCAAACAGAACATCAAATGAGAAAAAAAAAATTACAATTAAAGAAACATTCAAATCATTCATAATCACTAAAATACACATTTGTGGTTATGGTGCCAAGAGTGCAATACAGTCAAATTGTTTGCAAACTGACAACTTTCATGCTGGTCATCTTCACTGAGGTCCAAAAACTGCTGTACGAAGCTTTCGTCATCTCTCCTGAGTCAAGCCCTGTGGAGAGATATTTCCAGGGGTTGTTTGAGGTTATTTCGAGATGTTTTGTGATCTTAGTAACAACTAAGTGTTCTATTTTGTCTTGGAACAACAAAAAATAATATTATAGTGATATGATTACTTACATTATAGCTTCTTTCGGTGATTATGAGTCTTTGGGTCCCATTCCCCAGTTTTCTGGCAAATTGACTTGTAGTGGTTTGAAAGCAACTGAGCCTTTTTGGACATCTGAAGACTGGCTCCTCTGCCACTGCTCAGATTTTTTTGAAATATTCACTTCTGCATTCAAGGGACACTCCAATGCCAAAAAAAAAAAAAAAAAAAAAAAAAAAAATATATATTGTTTAGTAGATATACCCCCAAATGAAAACATGCAGTTACTTATGCATGTTTGGGTTAGATCTAAAAACCTCTTGCAAAACTTGCAGTTCTCCTCTCTGCATCCTTTGCAAGCCCTCCCTTTCTAACCCCGCCCAGACTCTGTGGCTGTCCAGTCACAGACTTCCCAATGAGAAGTATTTGCAAGTTAGGTGCTCTGGGCAATTGCTGCCTCTTGAGTTTAGTTCAACTGAGCTAACCAAACCAGGAAGTAAAAGGACCGGTTTGCTTGAAAGACAGAAGTGTTTAACCAAGTTAATTTAGAACTTATTTTATATTAGAAAATATAACTTAATCTGCACTTTCTTTTGTAAAAAAATTAATAAAAATAAATAATAATATAGGACAAACTTCACACAATGCTTTTCAATAAGCTTTAGGGGTCTGGAAGTAATACGACCAGGGGAACGACGTCCAAAGACTCATTGCACTAAAACCACAACAGTGAGCTATAGTGGTTACGGTACAATTATTATTTAGCAGAGAACTAATCCTAGATAAGAAGATGGTGAATTGGCATCAGAATGTGAGCATGATATATATTTGGGGATTTTTCAGTAGACGGTGAGCTTGAGAAGTGACATAGAAAAATGCAGACTAAAGTAGCCGACTTGAACAAAATCTCTCTTTCCAACAATTTGTACTGTGTATTTTTCCAGTTCTGCAATTTTGTTCTTATGGAAGTCAGGTCTGATGTCCACAAAACTCACTATTTAGTTAAAAAAGCTCACTCTGCTTTTTTTTTATTAAATCTTATTTTGGATACTATTCATAAACCAATAATCAGGGTTGTTCTTATAATTCGTTATTTAAGTAGTTTGTACTCCACGTAAAAATGATGTTATGCATTGCTTCTCACAATAACATATGACCTACATTCTGAAATGAGAGTTATGTTTAAATTTTCTAGCGGCAACAAATATAGGTACGTAGAACACAGAAAAGTCAAATACCAGAATGGTTCTGTTTATCACACAGTAATAAAAATGTATACGATGCATGTCATCCACTAGTCTGAGTTCTCATCTTAAAGGAAGACTATAGTATTAGAAATACAAACATGTATTACCAATGATATATATATATATATATATATATAGTCTTAAACCAAAATATTTCTTCCCCCCTCCAATCAGGAAGTAAAGTAATTTACTTACCCTTTACTCCACCACCAGGCCAATGTGCCGCACCACCTCCCTATCTGAAAATCAACAAAATTATAAGACCGCATTGGGAGGCTTGTGTGCGTGAAAGTCAAAGTGCCGCATTGCATCCACTATGAGCAGCAGTTGACTGAATTAAAAAAAATTTAAAAGGTCCAATTCAGTAAAAGCTCCTCTAGTAGCCATCAGAAAGATGTTCAGGTGTGTTAACCCTGCAATTATAACATTGTCATATCTACTAAACATCAACTTTCAACATTAGAGTTAGAACTAAAAATGGCCAATGCTCCCAGACCATTTCATGGCTATAAAGTTTCCTGGGTGCATTTAATGATCCTTTAATATAGATCAGGTATATTACTCCTACTGAGGCAAAATTGGCCTATTTGATCTGTAGTATTGTTTGATTTTACACACTTGGTACAGAGGAAAGCTTTCTCTGATATAGTTACATAGCTGAAAAGAGACTTGCGTCCATCAATTTTCCAGCAAGTAAGAACTATTACTACAGATTTTCTTGCTCTGTACAAATCACTCATAAGAAATGAAAAAAAAAATAGGAACATTGTGTAAAATCACAATATAAATGTATTACATGTATAATACATACAATGGAGTAGATCACAACAAAGCATGTTTGCATATATGTCCCTAATATTATAGGGGGTTTCAAGGTAACCCTACATCATGACAAACTAACATCACAGTAATTTCAGCACAATAGACACACCTTTCACCCCCACTCCAGATCATAGACCCGTTAAACGCAATGGGTTTGCAAAAACATGTGATATAAGGGGCGTTGCTAGCTCTTATAGTCAGGTGTATCCCTATATGCTAATATTAGATGTGCTGCTAGCTTCCACCTGTTGATTGAGCCCAAAGTAAAACTCAATAAGCATCAGTCTAACAGGTGGGGATATGTCAGGGCATACCCCCATTCTCTATGTTAAGTCCCCTCCTCTCTATAGATATCTCAATGAAAGCACAGCCAGGTATTCAATCCTGCCATGCTACCTAACTAATCGAGGGGTATGTTGCAAAGCTTCATTCCCAAACACCCCCACTCGGCAGTTTATTTTTTAATCAGGTGGCTGCTTTGAGCAAAATTAATTATAATAGTTATTAGTTCCCACAAATAAAATAAAAACTAAACACTATTATGCCTTTACCAAATCCACTACCTATGGAGATCTAAGGCTGAGGATTCACACTTCTGGGGCTTCATCCCCCACCACCACAGGCTTATTAATTTAACATATTTTTCAATGACACCTATATGCACTGTATAACTGATGGTGCTTGCAATTCAAGTGGGCCATGTATGTTTTGACTAATAGCATATTCTAATAAAGCATTTTAAAACAAAGCCTTTTTTTTTTGCATTTGAATAATTCATGGTTTTGTCTTCTGTGGTTGTGTCATTATGTCAGTGGTTCATAGAGATACTCTCTATGTAAATTAGCCTTTTGCTACCCCCCTCCTTCCTTTCCAGCTCTTTGTAGTAATAGCTGATAGAGAGCTTTCAAATGTCTGTCCCTCATATTGCATGTACGTAACACACTGGAACTGTTAGCATACTTTGCCAGTATACAAAAATAGTTTTTAACCCCTTAAGAATGATGCGCAATGGCTTCGTAACAGGCTACTCTTTAATGGTCCTATTGTAAAATGAAAGGCCTTACTCATTACCAGAAACAGAACAAAATGGAGCTAACAATGCTAAATAGGCAACGTGATTTGACGACAGTAAAATATACCATACTTTAAAGAGTTAGAAAAGAAATGGGTCATTTGGTCTGTAAGGTCTGCACAGGAACATGTATTTGTGTGGGATTCATAGGAACTAATACAACATAACTTCCAGAGAAGGAAGAAGTGGACCAACCTTTATGAGATATACAACAACTAAAAAAAAAAACCCTTCCCATAGCTGTCCCTCACTCTCTCTATATTGTATACACAGGAGATAATACAGCACTTTCACACAGCTGAGCTGCCCTCACAGGATTTGTGTTTGTTTTTATCCACAAGAGGGGAGTTAGTGTCTTGGTCAGCAATAGACTAATTTACATGAAGAAGCTCTTCTATGTCTCTAATCTAGAAGAGTATAAAGAAATTGTGATAACACTGCATAAAAGGTAAGAATATTTAATGTGTTTCAAAACAAAAGGTTTTTCTATAAAGTGAAAATACTATAATAACCGTGGCCTAATTTAAAGAGAAACTGTATTTATGTCCCAGGGCTCATTTTATGTTTACATATCCTATTTTTAATAATTAGGAATCTGTGACTGGTGGAAAAAAAAAAAACATTGACAGAGATGTCCACTAAAGTGAGAATTGAAAACAAATTTTGAATTTGAGCCCCCAAAAAGTTGAATTAGGGCAAAAGGTCAGCCATGTTTCAAGTTCGGCTATTCTGGCCTTAAATTTGAAATTCTGCCCTTAATTCTATCTTTAGAGGGTTATTCACTAATTTCCTAATTTTTGCTAATTAAATTAAAATTACAAAGCTGAGGCAAAAATACCCAAAAAGTTATGACAATGGCTGAGATGGACAGCTTAGTGAAAAACCCTGGAAATATAGACGTCCACACCTATTTATTGTGCCGTTGTGTTCCTCCATTTTAGCTCACCAACAGTCAATGTTAAATGGAGAATTGTTTGTTTGTTTTTCTCCTCCTGAATTGCAACGTGTGTCCTGGCTTTGCCTACATTTCACTATTCCATGTAGGTTTTCTTTTAAATGTTGATGATGCAATTAAGAAAGAAAACAAAACACTATTAGAACCACTTTGTAATCATGATTGTTCAATACACGCACATACTGTTTGTGATAATCAGCTGATTAGAAGTAGTTCCCGGGGGTTTCTTTTAAAATTTCTCCTCTATGCTTGTGACCACAGACTTATATGGTGCTGAGCAAAATGTAAACTTCTGGATAAATCTAGTTTAATTTAAATTTTATATACATTGCTTCATTTGTGGTCACGCGAGTTATACTTTAATGTTTTGTAAATTTTACTGATGACAAGTTAAATTATTTAGAGGTTAACTCACAGAAATGTTACTCGTCAGGCATTCAAAGTGAATAACTGGGTTAGGGATCAGGAAGCGCCTCTAATGGCTGGAGGTCGAGTTAAGCCTGCAACATAGTCATTACAGTTTCTCAGGAAATGCCATGTGTTACATCCCAGTGTTAAAGGGACACTGTAGGCACCCAGACCACTTCAGCTCATTGAAGTGGCCTGGGTGCAATGTCCCATGTCCCTTATCCCTGCAGTAGTAATTATTGCAGTTTCTGAGAAATTGCAATAATTACTTCTGAGGGTTAACTCCACCTCTAGTGGCTGTCTACCACTAAAGGATTTCCTGAATTGAAATGGACGTTTGGTCCGGTATTCGACTCTGGATGTCCTCACGTTCTGCATTCTGTCAGCCACTAGAGGGACTTCTTGAATTGAAATGGACCTTTGGTCCGGTATCTGACACTGGACGTCCTCACGCTCTGCATGAGGACTTCCTGCATCAGATTTTTCCCCATAGGAAAGCATTGAATACTGCTTTGCTATGGGGAATTCTAATGTGAGTGCAGTCATTGCCGTGCATGCGCACTAGGTCTCCCCTGCCGACTTTAGCTGGAGCCTGACCTAGCACTGAGGGGCATCGGTGCTGGATTCAGGTAAGTGACTGAAGGGGTTTTAACCCCTTCAGCCATGAGGGAGAGGGACATCTTAGAAACCTATAGTGCCAGGAAAACGGCTTTGTTTTCCTGGCACTATAGAATCCCTTTAAAATGACAGGGGCACTGCACCCAGACCACTTTATTTAGAAGGTGCAGTCTAGGCGATTATAGTGTGCCTTCAAGAATTTTATTTTTTCTTTCCGCAAAACAGTCTGAAGAAGTGGAACCTGTAGCCCCCTCACCAAATGTTCGATGCTCTCAGGTTTTCTCACTAAAGTGAGAATTGCTGGGAAATCAGACTTAATTTCAAATTTAGACTTGAAGTACTTGAATTACAATGAACAGAATTGATTGAGCAAATGTTTGTACAATTTTTTGTTTTAAATTTTGAATTTCACTTTAAATTCTCGTCTGCATCCTTGTGAATAACGCTGTAATAACGAATAACGCTGTAAATCTTTATTCCCTCCCCTGCCTGATCCACTAACACCAACAGGCATAGACCTAAAAAAGGACAATCGTAAATCTCTATTACATGTCTGATCAATTATCGTTTAGTATATTATTGCATGCATACTTCATGAGTAATCCCCCATCGCAGATAGATAGGGTGTATCCACTAAATCAGGAATAGTGGTAAATTCAAATTGGATTTTCAAATTATTTACTACAATGCTGATGTATATACTGACTGCATAGGTTTAATTAATTTTCAAACTAAGTGGGTTTATTTGAAAATAGTTTTATTTTAAAATAAATATAGAAAATAGTGAATTTGAAAAGCATGCTAAATCTAGGCTATAGGGGGGGGCGGAGCCTGATCGCCAAGAAGACAAGACGTGCAAAGCGTGGGCTCCCGAGTCTGGAGCCAAGATTCCGGGTACATCGTCTGACCACCCAAACACATCGACTGCTGACTGCACTAATTGACTGCAGAAGACCGACCTGAGCCCGGGGATACCAGATACTTGGTCCCCCGGCACCGGCGGACCACGTGCGGCCAGCGGTCTGTGCGGGTGGGAGCCGTGGAGAGACGGCCGCTCTCCCGGTTCTCTGGCCGATGAGGGGGCACACACATCTCATCTCCCCCCCCCTGCGGACCGGGTGGGTTATCCCGGTCCCCAAAGACCTGAGCTGCCTCTGGCCAGCACACCTCTGGACACCCGGCAGACCTCTCAAGCTGTGAGGCTCAAGATGGCGGACACGCCAGGTAAAGCAGCATTGGGCCAGACAATACCGCAAATGGATAAAGCAGACCCCAGGGATCATGTTACGGACACCCTTGGAGTTATATTTGACAAATTCTGGTCCAAACTGACTGAACGCGCCAAATTGGCACAAGCCACAGGGGAACCGGACAGAGGAGAACCAGGGACCCAAGGAAACACGACCTCAGCAGCCTCCTAGGGGCGGACAGCCAGGCCGCATCAACCTGACTGCAAAACCGACACTATATAAAACCCATCGCCGGAGAAAGAGGGCTGCAGCTGGACGCCCTACCAACAGTCGCAGTGCAGATAGGACCTACATCATACCAACGCCTGGTGGTAAATACCTGGGAAAAACACAGAGACCACCCGTGGGCCGACCCTTGAGTGACCCAAGGAGCAGAACTGCCTTGCCCAACCGGGGAGTCAATACCATGCGGGCGGAGATCGCGCTGGTCAATGCGGGGGCACCAGCAGCCAGGCCCGGGATGCGAGACACAGAATGACCCATGACGCTGAGGCTCACTGGGACAGTTCTCCTGGAGCCTGGTTCTTGCCGACTGAGGGAGTCGGTTGACTTTTGATACCCCATGGCGAATTGGCTTGTTGCCAGCCACCAAGAATACGCAGTTATAACAAACCATGCCTCTAACCAACATCGATTATGCCTGGACCCCAGGAGTTAAGCTAACTTAAAGCGCTATATCACATGCATGCTAAGCCACAATACTCACTAGTGTAATTCAGAATATACATGTCTGCTGCCTTTGGACCTACTATTAAAGGGACTCTCCAGGCAGCCCCGGTTTACTCACCTGGCTCTAGTGCCAGGAGCCTCGTGAAGCCGCGCCCCCTATTTCGTCAAAATGACGAAATAGGCGGGCGCGAGCAGGGAGCAATCAGACGCTTCCATTTGGCTTCGCCGCACATGCGCACAGACTTCAGAGGGCGGCATTCATGGCACCCTCTGAAGTCCTCAGCGCACTACCGCGCATGCGCGTGGTGTGAGCGGCCGCGAGCTGAGCTGACTGACAGCTCAGCTCGCGGTCTTTGTCCGCCCCCTCTCCTCTCTGACAGGCTGGAGAGAGAAGGCTCGCTCTCTCTCCTGCATACGTCAGGCGTATTTTCAAACGTCTGACGTGTACAGGGCCTTTTTAGGGCCCAGCGTGATAGGAAGTGCTTCTAGTGGCCGTCTGAGTGACGGCCACTGGAGGTATTCCTATCAATCAATGTAAACACTGTATTTTCTCTGAAAATACAGTGTTTACATTAAATTGCCTGCAGGGAGCTATAGATCTCACCTGAACAAATACATTAAGCTGTAGTTGTTCAGGTGACTATAGTGTCCCTTTAATGTTGATTAAAAGAAAAGCATAGACGGGTTGTCATTGCCACATTTAAGCCAGTCAGTCATGTGCACTACAACACTTAACGTAGTTAACTCTAGAGGGTCAGCTCAGGTTTTGATCGCGATTGTATAGCCTACAGTATAAGACATATACTACAGTATACCAGCATACAAAACTCAGAGGTTTAAGCTTGTTAATATAACATAAAATGAGGTTGTTAATCCTAGGAGATATCTGTGATCTGTTATGATGACCCTAACATGTATAACTCTTGCAAGTCTCCCTCTCTTTTTCTGTACCACCAGAATCACATGCCTCAATAAAATAAAGAATTTAAATCTAGGCTATAGGGATACTAGTGCTGTGTAAAAGAAACAAATCCAAAACCAGCATTAAAACATATTTCAGAGATTCCATATGTATTCTGCCTGACCTCAATTGTTATATAAGTCAGTGGATTATAGGATGATTGTAGATTACCTTGAAGATGACAGATGTTTTCCTGCTGGAACAGGCCCACATTTTGAAAATGGTCAAATTAAGAAAAAAAAATCTGTTTCTATTTTTTGTCAACACTAAGGTCATTTTTAGGGATGTGCATGGGCAAAAAATTTGGTTCAGTTCGGCACTTCCGAAATTCAGGACTTCGGCAATCCAAAATTCGGGAATTCCCTAACCCTAACCTTACCCCTAACCCCAACCCTACCCCTAATCTAACCCCAACCCTAACTGTACCCTAACCCCAACCCTACCCCCAATCCTACCCCTAACCCTACCACTACCTCTAAACCTAACCCTACCCCTAACTATCTAGGGTTAGGGGTAGGTTATGGGTTAGGGGTAGGGTTAGGGCTAGGGTTAGATTCCTGTCATCATTCCCTTCATATTCCCTCCCTCTCCTATTTTGCCACTTTTCAGAAATCCGAAGCACTTCGGCACTTCCAAAATTCTGCAATTCGACACTTTGGCAATTTGGTTCAGTTCGGCACTTGCAAAATTCAGCCCTTCTGCAATTCGGACATTCGGAAGCGTCCGAATTGATGAAATTAGTCCAAATTTAAATTCGGACCAAAACGAATTGCACATGTCTAGTCATTTTAAATCTATGTTGATTTCCCTGGCACTGCCAATAACAAATATTGTGCAATTTTTGAGGATGCATTGTGTCTTGTGTGTATTTGTCTTTTTTTTTTTCCCCAGTGCAACTTTCTAAGCCTTACCGATTTCTACTACAGTCTATACTAAAGTAATATGGAATTTGTTACAAATTTTGTACTATATTCAAACCACTAATTGAGACATTTGTCCGTTGGTAGTGTTGTCCTGAAATCTATGAGGGAATTAATATTATATTATATTTGTGCTCAATTTTAAAGTAACATCCTAACATTATAAGGGTTATTCCCTAAAGGGAGAATTCAAAGTGAATTTAATGTGATTTTCAAATTTGAGGCCAGACTACCTGAAAGTATAGCTTTAGAGTTTTTTCAGTTCTGCTATTTCGACCTTAAAATTCAACTCTTTAGTGAATAACCATGTATAAATGCATATTGATGTCTTCCAAACCCCCACTGTAGAAAGTAAAATAATAAAGTTAAACTCGTTTCTCAAGAATCTCGAGGATTCTTGAGAATCAAGTTGCTTCTCAGTCTCACCTCCTCTATCTGATATCATCTGAAGAGATAATTTCAGCCAATCAATTACTATTCCATAGAGAAGCATTGACGACCATATTTCGCATGTGTGGCAATCCCTCTCTGTGGCAATTTAATGGCTAAAAATTATATGTTTTAAGGCTTTTATGTCTTATTTAGTGTTTTGTTCTAAGCAAATTCAAAATGCACCAGATCCATTATTCCCTGCTCTGGGCTCCATAGAGTGACTCCTGGGCTGTATATGCATGCAGAGCACCTTGGAGGTCATACTGGTTACCCGCAAGTCCAACAGACACATTGCAGTAGGGTTAGAGAGCGGAATTGTCAACAACAGAAAAGTTAAGTTTCTCTTTAAATTGCAAAACATAGTTTCAAAAACACCCACCTGGATTTCATATTTTAAGAAATATAGCTTAAAAGTAGATGAAAATATACTTGTTGGCACCCATGTTTAGACATCAATAGTTTTACAAAAAAACCTAGTATAAATCTGTTCAAAATTTTTTTTTTTTTAAATATGGTATAGGTGTGTATAATTTGTAGCAGAGTTCTGCAGAGGGAATGTTGGTTAACTGCTGTAATGGATTTCAGATAAAATGGCATTTCATAGAGCAGGCTGTTTTCTATGTAAGCTCGTTATGACGCACATGCTTTTATTGTATGGCAACCTGTATATGTATGAGGCAGTCTTCGTTTAGATCAACTTCAGAAGGATGTGTAGCCATCCTACCATACATAACTGATGATCATATGTAAAGGGGTATCAGTTTGCTTCTTGGTCGCCTGTGTAAGCTGCTAAGATATCCTAGACTCTTGAAGTAATATTAGGTTTTGCTAAACATTGGGCAATGTTGTCAACAGCTGGTCATTATCGTTATTCAAAAGCTAGACTGAGCATTTCCTTCCCAACACTTTCTGCAATGGGTGCAATTAATATCATGTTTAATATATGTGCTCTAGGCAATAAGGGCATAAATAAACATAGGGAAATAATGCAACAATAGGTATCAACAGGAAGTGTAACTTCTTAAAGGAACACTATTGTCACCAAAACAACTTTAGCTTAATGAAGCAGTTTTGGTGTATGGATCATGCCTCTTAATTTTCACTGCTCAATTCACTGCCATTTATAGGTTAAATCACTTTGTTTCTGTTTTGTTTCTGTTGACACAGCCTGTATGAAAACAAAACAAACTTGTTTCACTTTCAATCAGATGTAACTTACCTTCATAAATTGTATCTCCCGCTCTGTAAATTAACCTTTAGTGATGTCCCGAACGGTTCGCTGGCGAATAGTTCCTGGCGAACATAGCTTGTTCGCCACGGATGGCGAACATATGCGATGTTTGGTCCGCCCCCTATTCGTCATCATTGAGTAAACTTTGACCCTGTACCTCACAGTCAGCAGACACATTCCAGCCAATCAGCAGCAGACCCTCCCTCCCAGACCCTCCCACCTCCTAGACAGCATACAATTTAGATAAATTCTGAAGCTGCATTCTTTTTTTTTTTATACATTTTTTTTTTAGACAGAAGTGTGTTATATTTGAGCATGCTAGGCTGAACGTGCGTATATCATGGCTAGTTGCACTGAGGGTATGAGTATATAGCAGTACATTGTTGTGAAAGATGGCTGTCATGTTTAGGGTGTAGCTTGCACGTCAGAGGCGGCTCTCTAATTAGGCGGTTTAGGCGGCCGCCTAAGGCCTCGCGCTGGCTGTGGCCTCGCGGCCGCCTAAACCGCCTGTGGGCAGACTGTGTCAGGTCCTCGCTCTTCACGTTTACAGCTAATGTTCTTTAGAGGTCTGGAGTGTCCTTTAATAATATCATAATGGAATATATCTGGGAAAGTATAAGGGTGTTTTCACATCTGTGAAATGCTCACTAACTTGTAACAATAACCTATGGGAAGGTGTACTATTTCTTAAATCACCTGCAACAATGAACGAGCAAGCTTTCATGGACTCATTGTGACACTATGGTGTTTCTGTATAACGTGCTTCACCATAAGGCTTGAATTAGAAAAACCTTTGTGGTTTGGAATTTTACAAGTACTTGTACGTTTCTGAGATTGCCTCTTTTGTTATTTTGGAAGAGGAAGACTGAGAAGATTGCCAAAAAGTAAGCAGGATTTGCAGTCTTGATGAAAATTGCACATTTTACATCACACATGGAAATCTCAACTAAAAATAATACAGGAGACAAATTTATTTATTTGGGATTAGATGCATTTTAGAAAAAAGCACAGTACAGAAAAGCAGTCTCTATTTCACCTTGGCAATACGTTTCAAACCTGACACCCTCTTTGGCAATACGTTTCAAAACTGAAACACTCTTTTTGCATAACTTAAGTAACAACAAATAATTTATAATAAAACAAGTAGAGCTTATGTACTTGATTATACTCGGTGATATTTAGATATCTTGAACACTTTGGCATTCGTGTCACTGAATAGACTCTCGATTCTTGACTCAGAGAATTACCCACCCTGTAAAGTATAAACCTACTATATTCTGCATACGAGAGGCTGGAGGGCTACACAAAAATGTTGTAACTAAATGTGAATAGATAGCATTCTTCCTAGAGAAACTAGCATTTGAAATGTGCCAATTGGCTAAAAGTCTAAAAGTTCAAATACCAGAACTTGATGTTTGAATGTACTCATGGAAGAAAATATCTTGTTTCAATGTTTAATATATTTATAGAAAGCGCAACTATGCCAGACTTTTCCTAAGAAGAAAGCTCTTATATCTGAGGAATGTTGTATCTAGATCATATTTTAATAACAGAGAAGTCCTTTCTCTCTCCTTTATTTGGTAGGGTTTTCCAAAAAAATAATAATACAAGAATTATCTAAAGATTGTTTTGAGAAAGTACGTTGGCTCAGCCACTAAGCTTTTGTTTTATTTTTAAAGTTTTTTTTTTCTTTTTTTGAACTTAAAGACATTATTAGAGTTTAGTTGTATGCCTATTATTTGCACGATAATCTTTAAGTTTGGATTCCAATATTGTTAAATAGGTTAGGCAGTGGCTGAGTGAAAGGCAACAGAGGGTTGTAGTCAATGGAGTATATTTGAAGCTTGGGCTTGTCACCAGTGGGGTACCTCAGGGATCTGTACTTGGATCCAGTCTCTTTAATATTTTTATCAGTGATATTGCAGAGGGTCTTTATGGTAAGGTATGACTTTTTGCTGATGATACTAAGATATGTAATAGGGTTGATGTTTTAGTAGGGATAAGACAAATGGAAAATGATTCAGGTAAACTAGAAAAATGGTCAGAGCTGTGGCAACTGACATTTAAAGGGACACTATAGTCCTCAAAACAACTTAAGCTTAATGAAGCAGTTTTGTTGTAAAGATCATGCACATGAAGTCTCACCGCTCAAATCTCCACCATTTAGGAGTTAAATCACTTTTGTTTCTGTTTATGCAGGCTAAGCCACACCTCCACTGACTGTGACTCACATAGCCTGCATGAAAAGACATGGTTTCACTTTCAATCAGATGTAACTTACTTTAAAAGTTTTTATTTCCTGCTCTGTAAATTGAACTTTAATTACATACAAGAGGCTCCTGCAGGGTCTAGAAAGCTATTAACTGAGCAGGAGATAGGAAATTCTAAATTAAACAGTATTTTCAATACAGGAAGTGTAAACATTAGATGACTCTTTCCAGGAAGTGTTGGAAGGCTGTGTAAGTCACATGCAGGGAGGTGTGACTAGGGCTGCATATACAAAGTGATTTAACTCCCAAATGGTAGAGAACTGAGCAGTGAGACTGCAGCGGCATGATCTACACACCAAAACTGCTTCATTAAGCTAAAATTGTTTTGGTGACCATAGTGTCCCTTTAACCCCTTAAGGACACATGACATGTGTGACATGTCATGATTCCATTTTATTCCAGAAATTTGGTCCTTAAGGGGTTAATGTGGATAAGTGCATCTTGGGCGTAAAAATCCAGGAGCAGAGTTTAGAATATTTGATAGAGTCCCAACCTCCACATCTGAGGAAACATCTCAGGAAAGGGATTTAGGGGATTTATAGGTAGGTATTTCAGATGACTTAAAGGTAGGAAATGCTAGCAGAATGATTGTTTTTTTTAGGGAGAGGTATTAGCAGTAGTAAAAGGGCCATTGTACAGAACACTGGTGAGACCTCACTTGGAGTATTGTACGCAGTATTGGAAACCGTATCTCCAGAAGGATATTGATACCTTGGAAAGAGTTCAGAGAAGGGCTGCTAAACTGGTTCATGGATTACAGGATAAAACTTACCAGGAAAGGTTAAAGGATCTTAACATGTAAAGCTTGGAGGAAAGACGAGACAGGGGGGATATGATAGAAACATTTAAATACATAAAAGTAATTAACATAGTAAAGGAGTAGACCATATTTAAAAGAAGAAAAACTACCACAACAAGAGGACATAGTCTTCAATTAGAGGGGCAAAGGTTTAAAAATAATATCAGGAAGTATTGCTTTACTGAGAGGGTAGTGGATGCATGGAATAGCCTTTCAGCTGAAGTGGTAGAGGTTAACACAGTAAAGGAGTTTAAGCATGTGTGGGATAGGCATAAGGCTATCCTAACTATAAGATAAGGCCAGGGACTAATGAAAGTAGTTAGAAAATTGGGCAGACTAGATGGGCCGAATGATTCTTATCTGCCGTCACATTCTATGTTTCCAGGTTATTTACAAAGTAAAAAATATAAATCAAACCATGTTGATTTTTATTTTTTTATTATTATTATTATTATTATTTTATTTTGAAAGTAAAACTAGTTATGTTTCTGGTGGGTGTGTTTTGTTTAATCCCTTTTCTGGACTGACTGAGAAGTCAGAGGAATAAAAAAGAAAGAAAAACCTGAAATTTGTAGTTTTTTTTTTTTATAGGTTTTTATATCTTACGACTTAAGATTTATTTCAGTAAGAAAATGAATTTACTACATAAAGGGAACTCCTGAAGATGAAAATATGAATTCTAGTTAATGCAAATAAAATACAGCAATAAATATTCCACGGTACTTTCATTTCATGGAGAAAATGTACACAGGAGAGATGGAATGAATGTTTACTAGCCTCTGCTGCAGAATACAACTGGTGCTTTCTATGCAAGCTACATAGAGAAACGTCTGTATGTTATACAATATTAAAGGACTCTCTCTCTCATGATCAGCTGACCTTTACAATGTATTTATTTCTTTTTCCTTAAGGATCCAGTTTCCCCTTATATTAGGACCAGGATGCCCAAAGATTGATCCACAGATGTTTTGGGTCTATAGCTTCCATAATGCTTTACCATTTGAAAGACTGGCAAAGCATCACCAGTGTTACAGTTCTGAGAACGTCTGGGAATCTACATTTTGGGCATTCTGCTATAGTTATTTAGGTTATGATTTGAGATCAAAAATGTTTTTTAAAAATGATTGACATTATTTCCCTCTCTTAGATACACCAGGCACCAATATGACTTTAATGAATTGGATAGATTTTGATAAGGAAGTATTTTCTGGAGTGAGGGGGTGTGGCTAAAGAGGCAGGCTTATTTTGCGGCAATCTGCAACACATTTATTTATTTGTTTTATGCAAAAATTGTATGCAGCATATTAATGAGGCAAACCCTATCAAATGCATTCAAGTAGTATTGTTGCCAGGAGTGTCCCTTTAATTTTTTGCCCAGAGTCTAGAGTGTGTGTGGAGGGGTTGTCATTTGTTTAAAAAGGCACTGGTCTTAAAACTACTTGGGGCAGCAGATTTCTCCATATAACATTTTGTTTTCATTATTTTAGCATATGTGAATTTGTTAAAGCTGATGGTTTGTGTTATAGTACTAAAATAAAATACCGGATGTTGTATGTCTCATGTCATACCAATGGTATAATAGCCCGTATCATTGTATGCAGTGCAGGATATGTTGACATATTTTGTTATGATTATAATGTTTTCTTCTTTCACTTACTTTTTACACAAATCCTACTTGTTTTCCTATTACTCTCTGTGAGTTTAAACGGCGACCATATTACCACAAATTGGAAAATAGTTGCTTAGTTAGTCTCACATTTTCAGCCTGTTCTCAACTTATCTTTTATGTATAAAGCTCTCTCCATAAATATGGAGGAAAATTGCTACCTTTCATGTGATGATGGCCAAATGAGACAGCTGCAGAGCAGCAGGAATATTGAAAATCCCAAAGTGACCCTCGTTTGGCTTGACAGTACGATTGTCCTACTCAAAATGTCTTATTGCCAATTCATGTTTCACGGAACAAGCACCTGCTTGTGTGGGCAGTCACCGTCAACAATATATTCTCCCTTGTTGCTTTGGGTCATTCATAAATACAACAGATGTCTCTGCATAGTGATGCAGGTATA